>NC_022009.1:111499851-111507122 GCF_000317375.1 Microtus ochrogaster
CCAGTACATGCAGTTTTTAAAAACATAGATATTCCTAAATTGCTAACTTTTAAAAATTTACATTCAAGAAAAGACTTCACCTGTTAAGACAACCATAGGATTCTTCCCTTGTTGCCAAATGTAAAACCATTCCTACATTCCTGATAGAAATCTGATGTGGTTATGAAGCATTAACCTTTTCATTTTGGGTTGAACTTATTTTGTTAATATGTCGCCCTTTATCTTGGCATCTGTTTTCATAAATGACATTGGCAGCAAATTTCTTTTCTCACTGTGTCCTTGTCTGGTACGATTATCGAGCTCTGCTGGCCGTAAGGAATGCGAGAATGCTTCCTCTTTCTATTTTCTGGAGGTTTGTACCAGACAGGTGTGAGTTCTCCCTCGGTAGAATCTGCTGTTGAAGCCACATAGGTCTGGACTTCTCCTGTGCTTCTGTGGGAACTAAGACAAGCCACAGCCCATATCTAGATGAGTTTGGGGACTTCAGAGAATTCAAGTCGTGGCTGCAGTCCTTTTGGGGCCAGCATACATTCAATTTGCCCTTCTTTCTTCAATTTAGCTACCCAGAGTTCCACATCAGTTATAGGAAGTTTATACAGACTTCCACCTTCATCTCAAACCGGGTTCATAGCCCTTAGCCTATGAAGGATGACAAAAGCTCTATTGAACTCATTACTTACCCTCTGAGACTCAGAACCAACCTTTGCCTCACTGGTAGGCTAAGTGCCCCGATTCCTAGCTCTCTGCCCTGAGTTCCAGCCTCTCCCAGATCTTGATTCATTTCCTGCACTGAACCGTGACCATCTCAAGCCTCCAGACTGTTGCACTTGTATTGTCTCCACATTCTAAACTAAGTCTGATCGCTTGCCTCAGCTACTTAGACACACTATTACCAGACAGCAGTAACTCACAGCAAAAGACAGGCCGCAGGACAGAGACGGAAGCTGGTTTAGACCCACAGAAGCAGACGAGGCTGGCTCTGTCTACAAGCACAGTGAATGGGTTATATTTTAGCCTGGGCTCTCAGAGGAGCAGAAGTTCAGCGACAAAAGAGAGGGAAGGTTATTTCAACAAAGAGCACAACAAAAACGAAAAAGGAATGCAGATGCGGAGAAAGCAGTGTGGCAGGCTAGTGAGGAGGGCCGCTACCTGGCAGAAGACAAGGCTCCCAGCGCTCCATTTGTCAAATTACTCAGCTTTCGGCTCTGCCATCTCCTGCGAAATAGTGGCAATATTTTTTCCTCCCTCTAAAGACTTCTCAGCTAAAGGAGATGTTGCCTATAAAGTGCACAAGACAACATTTGTACATCAAAGCCATAAATAAATAAAAAGGACCTCACGATGTACGTAAAGGGGTTGGCAAAGGAAAGGGAGCACACATTTTGTTCTCATCTGCTTTAGCTGCTTACTTAAAAATTTTAAAAGACACTATTAGGCCTATTCAGCCTTGGCTAGAAAGAGAAACAGGATGAAGAAATACCCCCAAACAGGGTCTCCAGACCAAGCCATGCCACATGGGATTATGAGGTCTACACACAGACCCCCAAGCAGACTGCTTCAGAGGCAGTAGCCTCACTCGGAAGCCAGCACTGAATTAGTAATCAGACATTGCTTTAGCACTGGCCTGAATGTCTAACCCCCTAAGTCCGTCCCATGCACGCTTCTATCTCTGCCTCTCTTTGCCGGTCTCATCTTCTCCCCCAGGATGCCCTTTGTCTTCCCTGATGACTGCTCATTTGCTGCCAGGGTCTCAATGTGTGTCTCCTGGGCAATCTTCTACTAACCCGGCCCTACTCACTTCTCCGCCCTCTGTAGCATTATACCCCTTCCTGCTAAGCCTTCTCGAGCTGTTATTTCAGTCTACCCTCTCTGTCAATCCACGGGGCAGTCTTTCAGCACAGCAATCTTGATCAATGGCAGGACAAAGGACACTCCCCATCTCAATGAATGCATGTAACTACATTTATTTTATTGTTTTTATTGAGCTATATATTTTTCTCCACTCCCCTCTTCCTCTCCCCTTTTACCCTCTCCCATGATATCCACACTCCCAATTTACTCAGGAGATCTTGTCTTTCTCTACTTCCCATGTAGATTAGATCCATGTGTGTCTCTCTTAGGGTCCTCTTTGTTGTCTAGGTTCTCTGGAACTGTGATTTGTAGGCTGGTTTTTCTTTGCTTTGTGTCTAAAAGCCACTTATGACTGAGTACATATGATATTTGTTTTTCTGGGTCTGATTACTTCACTCAATATGATGTTTTCTAGATCTATCCATTTGCCCACAAATGTCAAGATATCATTGTTTTTTTTCTGCTGTGTAGTACTTCATTGTGTAAATGTACCACATTTTCCTTATCCATTCTTTGGTCAAGGGGCATTTAGGTTGTTTCCAGGTTCTGGCTGGACAATGGTTCTGACAAACAATGCTGCTATGAACATTGCTGAGCACATGTCTTTGTAGTATGATTGAGCGTCCTTTGGGTATATACCCAAAAGTGGTATTATTGGGTCTTGAGGAAAGTTGTTTCCTAATTTTCTGAGAAATACTGATATCCAAAGGGGCTGTACGTGTTTGCACTCCCATCAGCAATGGAGGAGTGTTCCCTTTACCCCACAACCTCTCCAGCATAAGTTGTTGTGTCTAGATTGTGATAGCCCATAGGTAGCAAGACAAGTGGTAAAGTCTTCTTTCTTACCAGGGAGGGTTGAAGACAGTGTTTAAAATAAACAGCAAGATCTGGTTAAGAAATGTATAATTAAGTGTTCATCTGCACAGATTAAAAGTGCTTGCCACAGCAGCACCTGGAAGACATTAAAGAGAGGAGCGTTGTCTTCTCTTTAACCCTCTGCTTCCCAGCTGAAGAGGCTCCATGGCTTAGAGTGAGAACACCTACCTACAAACCAAATGGCTAGGGTATGAGCCTGTCTCTAGACTCCTTTACTCTGCAAATCAGTTGACCTCTGGAGCATTAAACACCCATGACACAGCAACATCCATCCTGCCCACTTCAAATAGCAGTAATGAATACGGTTGGTCTAAAGGAGACAGTGCTGTATAAATACACAGTTTCTAAGAGATAGGATTTGACTTATGGTAGGGGAGAAACAAACTGTAAATGAACCCTCCATTTTTACGAACTTCACTACCTCTCTGAGCCTAGTGTCCCTGAGGAAGCTAGTTTAAGACTTTTTTGCCATGTTCTAAAATGGGTCCAGCCGGGCAGTGGTGGCACACGCCTTTAATCCCAGCACTTGGGAGGCAGAGGCAGGCGGATCTCTGTGAGTTCTAGGCCAGCCTGGTCTACAGAGCTAGTTCCAGGACAAACTCCAAAGCCACAGAGAAACCCTGTCTCGAAAAACCAAAAAAATAAAATAAAAAATAAAAAAATAAAATGGGTCCACAAGAGTGCAGTCCATTTTCAAAGGTAGGTTCCAGAACTGGCAGAGGAAGTTGAGTAAAGATAAGAACAAAAAGTCTTGACTGTGTGTCAGCCGAGAGCTAATCACACTGTGCTGCTTTTGGGCAAAGGAGAGGAGACTCGAGATGGTCTCCAGTGACAGAGTCAAGGGCGGCAGCTGCCTCCACAGCCTTGTGACGACTTCCAACTTAGCTGAACCTGGAGAAGACAGCCTATGGGACCGAAGCGGGAGAAAAGGGATGTCTCCAGCCCAAATCACATGATGGAGATGAACACATTGTCTTCCATGGATGAAATTGAACTGTTTGGCTCCATGTTGCCTCCAAACACCTGCCAAGCAGTCTCTCCCTGCCCTTCTCCTTTACCAGCCACTCTGACGTCTGTGCCTGCTTCTGTTTACGAGCTTCACTCTCTTCTCACAGCCAAGAAAGATGCAGCGAGAGTCCCTGCCACAGTGCTCGATGGAACTTGGAAGTAGCTCGGGATATAAGTGAATGTAGTAATTACATGTCAGTCATCTGGTGGTATCGAAAGCAGCTCACAGCAGTTATGGAAATACTCCTAAATAACCAAGAACAGTGATTTGTGAACTGTTTTAAAAGTAACTTCTCGTTAGTTCCTTACCGTTCTGCTTCATAGAGATACCATGTACAATGTTCCTAAGTTCATTTGCTGAAGCTTCTTTGTTTACAATGTTGGGTTAATGGAGTTGCATGCTTTAACCCATGTACTGTGAATGTAAATGCTCACCAAGTATAGTCCAGGGTTCATTTATCAAGATGGATGTCTGGTCCCTCCTCATGTGTGCTTAATAAATTTTCATCTACACTGGAACTTGCAGTCACAAAATCATGTCCTATGATTTGTGAAGACTATTAGTGCTAACAAATTATTCATAAAAGAAAGTGGATAGCGCAATTTCTGGTGTGTGTGTGTGTGTGTATGTATGTGCGTGTGTGTGTGTGTGTGTTTCTCTGCTAAGAAAACAGTGGGTCCTGAATTTGCAGTAAGAATTCCCAAAGTAGGATTATTACCTGTTAGAAAGGCCACTTTCCCAGTGATAAATATGTATTCTGAAACATATGCCAAGCAAATGTACACGTGAACATAAATGGACAGACTTGTGACTGCAGGGAAATCATTGCCTCAAATACTCAGGAAAGACAGCCCTGCCTCCTTCACATCTGTTACCATATATAAAAGTCCCCACTCAGACCTCCCTAGGGATGGTGCTTCAATCAATCGTCAGTGGAGACTACACTGTTAGTGCTTCAAAGAAATCTAGCAACAGCGTACCAAGGATGGGCGAGGAACATTACAGTAACCCAGTAGGTTCTTTAAAACCATATTGCTGCATAAGCCTTGCTTTGGATTCCTTTGAAAAGTTGAAGAACAGTCTCATTTCCTAAGGCTTGTTTGTTTTTCTTCTTTGAAGTCTTGGGTTGCTGGACCTGAATGATGGCTAGTTCTCAGCCAACACTTCTAGATCTCAGCCGGCACTACTCTTTCTAGCTCTGTAGTTAAAGCTATTTCAGTGGATAGGCTATGGAAAGCAAGACCTGAAAGGACACATCCACCTGAACTGCTTGTGACTGTGGATGAGTTTCTTTTCTTTACTTCTTATCTATTTCTAACTTAAAATACAAAGGCTGTTTTAAAGCATGCAAAGGAAAAACAACAACAAAAAAGCACTGACTATAGGAATTCCAAGCAGAAAATGGAAAGTACAAACTATTTTGTTTAAAGATCTTGCTTAACTTAATTTTATTAAGTGTGTTTTTGACAGTTTCATACCTGTATATAATGAACTTCAATCGCTCTCTCTTCCCCCTTCTCTCACTCACCCCTATCCTTATCAACAACTCCCATCCTCCCTATCAATCTCTTTCCAGATTCCGGGCTTTTGGTTTGGTTTGTGATTCATTCACCTTTCCTGGGGTTATCAGTGTGATCAGTTGGTTGGAACTGTCCACTGAGCCTAGTGGAGTCACCAGTGGGTACACAGCCAATGGCAATGATTTCCTCCTCTCCAAACCTGGCTGGAGTCCCCTAAGGCCCTCCTCCATCCATGCCTGACTGTTGATAAACCATTTAAGTACAGACCCCACGCGGGATCTGCAGCTGTTTTGATTTAATAATTATATACGTCTCCTTACTTAGACAGTGTCATTTCTCCGAACTTCTCCAGGATTCTGACTTTTGCATTCATTCTGCCCCCTTTCCCTTAGTGTTCCTGAGCCCTAGGATCAGTGATATAAATGTCTTGTTTAGGGCTTAGTCCTCATCGCTTACTTATCATCAATGCTTTGTGCAACCATGAGTCTCTATGTTCACCACTATTCTTTGGAAATGAACATTTCTCTGACTAAGGCTGGGAGTAGCATTTGTCTGTGGACATAAATGGAAGTAGGCATTCTGATGTTATGTTTAGCTAAATGATTGTATTTTGTTCCCTGCTAAAGCCTATGGCCTCACCTACCGTGGGATATTGACCACGTTTGCAGTACCAGGCACGGATTCTCTCCCTTGCAGTGGATCTCAGATCCAATTAGAAAGCAATTGTGTCTTAGTTAGGGTTTTATCGCTGTTAGAAAATCCTTGGACTTCCCACAGGTCAGGGAACCCTGATTGCTCTTCAAGCTGATGAGGGAGAGGGACTTGATCGGGGGAGGGGGAGGGAAATGGGAGGCGGTGGTGGGGAGGAGGCAGAAATCCTTAATAAATAAATAAATTTAAAATAAAAAAAAGAAAATAGCAAGGCCAAGGTGACTTATAAGGCACAATGGTTCCAGAGCAATAGGAGTCTGCCTGTAGCCGGACTAGAAGCTGAGAGCCCACATCTTAAACTCTAAGAATGTGATTTTAGAAACCTCCAAACCAGCCGCCAGTGATGAGCTCCCTCAGCAAAGCCACACCTCCTAAACAACAGCACCACAAACTGGGGACCAAGAACTCAAATGCCGGAGATGATAGGAATATCTCATTCGAACCACAAGTTGGTCACTCCCATACCAGTAGTGTTCCTGTTGTGCAAATGGCACATCTTGACTGGCAGAGTTGGCCTTGTAGTTAAGGTTTAAATTGTAGACTTTAGATAATCAAACTATAAGATTTATCTCTGAAATAGTAATACATAACAGGACAGCCGCTTCCATTCTTTTGTCCTTAAGTCCCTCTTTTCAACCAGAGTAAGGCAATCATTTCTCACTAAGTTCTCCTTCAGGCACCACATTTGCCAGAATGCTTGTACTGTTTTATGTCGCTGTGCTGAAATACTGAACAAGAGCAATTTGGGGAGGAAAATGTTTATTTCATCTAACAAGTTGCAACCCATCTTTGTGGGAATCCAGGGCAAAGCTCAAGACAGGAATCTAGAGGCAGGAGCTGAGGCAGAGATCATGAAGGATCACTGACTCACCTGGACCCTCGGGCCGTTCTTCAGTAACATGTTCCTGATAGATTGGACCAGGGAATGAAAAAGACAGAAAATATAAAACTGGGATCAGGAAGTCTTGCACAAGTCATAGTTAATGCTAAGCAAGTTTATTAAGAAATACAGCATCAATTAGTAAAGTACTGTACTTATTTTATTGGCTTATGACCATGTCTGTGATCATTACCAACTGCCAAAGTACAGTTAGTAAGAATGTACATATTGTTATTATTTTCTGTAGTAGAATCAATGTATTCAGTATATGTATAATTTCTGAAAACTGAAAAAATTTATAAATATAGCTAAGTGTTTTTCTGTGGATGGTAGACTGGAACTAGAAAAACAGGTTTCTTGGCTTGATGTGTATTTCAGTGCTTCTAAAACCAATATTAAAATATAGCTTGGAAGCCAGACAGTA
>NC_022009.1:111507487-111547946 GCF_000317375.1 Microtus ochrogaster
TCAGAACCACCTACCCAGGAGCTGCACCACTCACAATGGGCTGGGCCCTCCAACATCATTTATTAATCAATAAAGTGTCCCCCATGGGTACACACATAAGCCAGTCTAATGGAGGCAACCCCTCTATTGAAGTTTGCTGCTGTTTCCAGATGGCATTGGTTTGTGTCCAGTTGACAAAAACTCACTGCCACAATGCCCAATCATGACTCCCCCTTACCAGTCATATAAACTATCTACTATTTCAGCCTCTCGCTTTCTGCCATGACTGCATCCTTCCTCCATTCAATGGGACCAGAGAACTGCTGGAAAGCTCTAAAGTTTTCTGGCAGATTCACAGTTCAATAAAGTACATGGCCCCGCTGCTTCAAGTTTACTGAGTTTGCTTTATCTGTTTGGGTATATATTTGACAGAAATACTCATTTTTTAACATTTGCAGTGACAATTGTTTTCAAAATGGACACCAAATAGAAAGCAGCATTGGGAGTGGAAGGGCTCAGAGGGCTAGGGATGCTGCCTCAACTCTGGCTTCCGAACAGCCAGTTACTTCGGCTCAGATTCCTATCATCGTAATTAGGACAGGCGACGTCATAACACGACTAAACACATATGGTAAGAATCATAAAACATTTGGGACGGCTTGGCTGCCAACTCCCGTTTGATGATATTTACTAGGGTATACGGACATGCACATGAGAAGTAGTAATCCTCACTGTGCCCCAAGGCAAGAGAACGAATACACCCTGACTCCCAGGACCAGCGCCACGTCACCCAAGCAAGGTGTCCTTCCACAACGCGTTCAGGAGCAGATCCAGGGTAGGGTAGGTGGAATTCTCCCTGACACTTGCTAGCTAAGAAAGCTGAATCTGTCACTAAAACTGTCTCAGTATCCACCTCGAGCAGGACAAAGAGGACACCCACTCACAGCTGGCGTTTATCAGGGTAAATGAAGCGGTGTGTGTCAAGAACTTGAGCCTTCTCTGTGAAGAATGTACGCATGAAGAGCCAGGCACTCAGAGTGCCAGCTCGAGTCTGCCTGCACTGCAAACATCTGAGCTGTCTCTGTTTAATCTACACTAGAGGAAGAAAGGCTTCAGATACGGCACAGGGGAAGTTAAGCTACCTTTACGAAGAAATGGAATTAGCTGCTCATGCTGTCAGCAGAATACCCTCCTCCTGTTGAGCTAAAGTGGGGTGACTCTTGACAGCTGTTGTGAAGATGCCTGTGGTCCTCACTTTTCTTCTACAGAGATATTAAACACCCCTTTGCTGGGGTGTATTAATAATTTCGCCCACTTAACAATAATCGTTGCAACTTCCCAAGACCGTCCTATTGCAAGACGAAATGGAGACTCTTTTCTCCTCTCCCTTCTGTTTACTCTTCTCCTAGTTCTGTCCCCATCCTTGAGAAAGATCACTGCACTTACATAAGAACCTGGGCAGGGAGTGGGGTGGGCAATAGACCAACAAATGCTTATGATGTGTGTGTTTCAGCTTCGTCACGGGAAGCCCTTTGCAAAATAATAAAATAATAATACTAATAATGTTGGTGTATGGTTTGCTTGCAGTACAGTAGATCGTCATCAAAGTGCTTTAATATCATAGCTTAATTAGAAAAACAAAGCACTTTTGAGAAGCACTGTTTACAAATGTATGGCTATGATGTTCATATCGTATTAATTATAAAAATCCTCAAAAGGTCGAAATATTCTGAAGCAGAGATTTAAAGCACAAATGTACGTGATTCAGGCATTTTCTTCTTGCAGAACCACGGTTGTCTCCAGGCCATATTTTGGCAGCTTTCCCCTAAGACTGAGCAGTAGCCAACTCGACTTCAGGACTGAGTGCTTGCACTGGCCAATCAGGACCCAGATATAGTCTCTCTATTGCTCCCTCCCCACCCCACCTCTGTCTCCTGCTCCCGTGTTTTCTCTTTACTGTCTCTTCCTTCATGCACATCCACCCTCCAGGCACCTGGGGGAACTGAGAGCAGGCTAGATTCCTACTGGCTGAGACTAGTGCTTTCAAGGATTACTTTCCTGGTATGAACTTTACATCCGCCTTCATTTTCCCCTTTGACTAACAAACACATGCAGCACCCCAAAGTTATTTGTTGCCAAAGACCCTGAAATCAGTATGGTATTTGGTCACCTCTGAGTGTGTCAGCTGGAAAGGTCACATACACATGCCACCCATACATAGGGTAAAAGTCTTCGCAGAAATAGCCCCATCTTTTGTTCCGGGGTGCAGATGCCAGTACAGGGAAGAGCTGGTTGATGTGGCCGGAGTGTGTGACTGAGGAGTCTGGGACATGTGGGGTTCTCCTGAGACAGAACATTGCCTCCAGGGAGTTTCCATTCCAAAGACAAGATATAGACCAGGGGAATGAAATTGCAGTGCAAACAGCTGGCGTCGACAGGACATGGCAGAACCACTTTAAAGGCTGTGTGGTTTGTCCAAGCCTGACAACAATGCCCGTGAGACCGAAACCACTAAAGGTAAAAGGCCCAACTCGCTTAAGAAGCGGAAGCTCATAGTGAACAGGCCCACACCCTTCCCGTGCTGCCAAAAGCTGCTCTTGAATCAAATCTGTCCTGTACAGGAGGAACACAAAGTCAAATTTAACAGGTTTTCTCTCTGGAACAGTTTCCCATCACATAAAAAGCGGTGTGTGTGTGTGGGGGGGGGTCGTTCTGTTGCAAAGCCATCTGCAATCTACCGATACAGAAGCTCTGTCGAATGACTGCCCCGCCTTCCCGGCAGAGCCCTTGCTGGTCCATCACCTGCATTATTGTTAAACTGTACATCCTACCCCTCAGGGGCCAGCAGATGCTCCCTGGCCACCCGTCTCATCAGGGACTCCCTCTACGTTGGTCATGGTTCCAAACGCCTCAGAGTTGTGGTGAATCCATAGTTAATTCTTCCCATGGCTCCCAAGTGTGAACCGCTCATTTGCTTTTAATGCCTCCCAGCAAGGAAGATGAACTATCTGTCAGCGATTTTCGAAGGGGAAGAAAAAGATTACGGAAGACGGACATTAGCGCTAAAACTGTCTACATCCCTGAGGCTGTTTCCCCGCATTGGTCTTCCTTCGCTTGCCAAGCATACAGACAATGTTTCTGGAGCCCATAAAGCTCTGTTGTCTGTAGAGATAACAGCCTCAGCGTCCAGGTCCCTTAGAAAGCCCCTGTCAATTGAAGGCAGTACTTTAGACTCCGATACTTCGTTTCTGCCGCTACTGCAATTACCTCCTAATTGAACTCCCTCCAATAGCAACCTCCCCCACTCCATCCTCCACACTGCTGTCAGTATCTTTCTAAAATGCAAATTGGATGCCACTTCATCCTGCTTTAATACTCTGATAGCTCTGTATCACCTACGGGTTATGTTTCAAATTAGTTCAAGCTGTCTCTCTCCAGTCCCGTTCAATCGCCCTAGCTCTTCTCCCGGATCCCAGGCTCTCCTCAGACCCACTGACCGTCTGTGCCTTCCTGTTCAGCTGCAACTCTTACCATCCTCTGCTCCCTTCTTCCCCTGGTGAAACCTGTCAGCTCAAATCCATCTGTCTCGGAAGACAATTCAACACACAGAGCTCCCACCCAAGGCTCTGCTCCCACCTCTCCTCCTTAGCTCTGTCCTTCACCTGTCACGGAGGGAGCCTTATCTTCTTGTATTTCCTTCCTCCTTACCCCCAGAGCCTAACTAGTGAGACCTATAGGCTACTCAGAGCATCCTCTCTGAGGACAACACAGTGACCCAGACAGTGCCCTAGCAAGGACCATTCTTACTTACAGGTAGCCCAGTCCCAGGTGTCCACATAGGAAGAGACCTTGATTCGGCCATCACATCACCTATAAACATCTTAAATCAATCATAGGGCTTCCAGTAAATAGGCAAAAAGCATCAAGGTAAAGGAAAGTACAGACAAATGTCATTCTGAAACAGCCCTCTGGTGCTATCCTTCATTTCCTAGCATGTGTGTCTCTTGTTTCATGGATATTTGCTTTGCCTTAAGCATATTGTGTTAGAAAGCCTTAGGAGTCCAAGGTGAGCCGGCTGCAGACTAGGCTTTTGTCAGAGGCTCTACATATGATGTTCTATGATTGCTCTAGTGCATGACATTGAAAGTGTACTTAATGGATTGCTGAATTGAGTCTTCATTGTCCCTATTTCTGTAGAGGCAATGAAAGTTAAGAATGCATTAACTGACAGACGCTTGTATTGATGTTGAAATGAGGATACTTTGATCCATCACCAGCGACCAAGCTCATTCAGTTAATCCACTTGAAGCTTCCTTATGGGTCTGAGTCCAGATTTCCCCTCCATTTGTCTGACAACAAGAATGTACATTCCATGTTCCCTTTGACTAATTATTTGTACCCAAAGACTTGCACTACTTGTGCAACTTCTTTTTCAGAAAGAAAACAAAGTCATAAAATGAGCAATCTCCAAAATGAACCAAAGTCAACTTAAAAATGATGTTTATGTTTGCTCTACATTTGTAAAAAAAAAAAAAAAAGAAGGAGGAGGAGGAGAAGGAGAAGGAGAAGGAGAAGGAGAAGGAGAAGGAGAAAAAGAAGGAGGAGGAGGAGGAGGAGGAGGAGGAGGAGGAGGAGGAGGAGAAGGAGAAAAAGGAGGAGGAGGAGAAGGAGAAAAAGAAGGAGGAGGAGGAGGAGGAGGAGAAAGGACACTTTTTTAAGGATTTCATTAACAGAAAAAAAGCAGAATTTCCAAAGATTTTCAGTTTTATTGTCTACACTAGTTAGAAATGCATCTAGAAAAGTAAATTATGGTTTTAAAGAAAAAGAATACATGAAAATGTGCTGTGGGTGTGAGCATGCAAGAAAGGCAATGATCACAATGTTTCATAACCCTTGAGATGAATATTAAATACTAAAGCATCTAATATCTCTAAATAGAAAAATAGCACATTTACAAGTTAGTCATAAAACATACTTTCTATCCACTTAAAGAAAAGAAATAGATCTCTCCCCACACTTCATGCAAGCTCTCTTCATAAACCTATCTTTAGCCTACCATGTTTTCATTGAAAATATGTATATTAGGAAACTTTAATATAGCTATTATCAAACTTCCCAGAGTCAGATAAATAAACACCTGCTATTTTAATGATGGGTCTCCTGTATATTTTTAATCTTTCTGAACATCTGATGAGGAGATAATATGTAATTATTCAAAATGTGGTTTTTGCTTAACTGGTAAATATTGGAACTCTGGGATTTCCATATGTGAATAAAGTCAGTAGAGACTGTAACCTATTAGCTTGCCTCTGGCAACAGCTGTGAAAAACATCAAAAAGGAAAATTAAATGCTTATAATATTGGAGACCAGCCTCTATTATAGCCCAGGGAGACAACCCACTGTCCAAATGACACGGATAATTCTTTTTTGTTTGTGTGTCAGACTCTCTATTATGATAACTAGAAATATAATTTCAGGAAGTGATTCAATATTTCTGTAGGATAATACCAGGATCAGGTTTTGCTGTCTGTTTATGACTCATTGAACAAATATTTGTTACAGGTTCACCTTGTCCTGTCCCTGAGGATATAAGTGTGCAGGGAGGGAGAAGGGTTTTTTTTTTTCATATAACTGATCATATATTTCCCTAAAGTGTCCTTTCTTGCAGATGACAGTGCTGTAACAGCTTGTCATCTGCAAGATGACAGGTGAAAAGGCTTTTAAAAATATTCCATTCAAAGCTAATTCTGTCCCATTTGACTTTAAGCAGTCAAATTATTTATCTGGAAACTAGCACCTCTGTCTTTCTTACTCGAATGTCATCAGTGAGTGGAAGAAAGCGTAGAAATATCTCAGGCTGTGGGGAAGCAGCTGGGTCACCCTGTGGTGTTGCCCTCTGGCCAAGCCCTGCTGGTGGAAAAGGCTTGGAATTCTCTTGGGAATCCTGAGGTCCAAAAAGTAAGCTCTCGGTCTGAGGCTCCTACAGATCTATCTGATGATTTCTCGTCTCTCCTGTCCCTTCTGGAGAGTTAGGATCAGAGCAGGCAGGTGGTGAATGATCAGAAATCTCAGTTATCCTAGAAATTCCTGGCTTCTTTGCCTCTCTTCCTACTTTCTTCAAAAGGGAGACGTTTTGTTTCCAACAGGAGACTCATAGACACATAGCTATTTACTGAATTGAAGTAGGATGATCACGTAATCTAGATTCCAACTTGGAGTACTTTCATCTGTAAAAGACAGGATAGACACAACACTCACAGGTAAGCATGAAGAAACAGTTCTGAGACATGGTCTCTAATTAGGCAGGATCAAAGTCTATATATTCCAGATTTAGGGTTCGTTGCCCAGGGCTTATAGTGACGCTTCCGTAAAGTCATTGCCCAGCTGTTAGAGCAAGACATCATGCATCAAATTTTGTGTGTGCTAGATGTTATCAGGGATTGAACCTAGGGCTTTGTATGCTGCTAGGCAAGTGTTCCACCACTGTGCTTTATGCTCAACCTTTTGGTTATGCTTTATTTTTGAAACAAGGTCTTATAAAGTTGTCCTACTGGACCTGAACTTTCAATTGGGAAGCTCTCCAATCATCCTCCTGAGTACATGGAAATATAGGCCTGGACCACGAGAAAATGTGTGTGTGTGTGGTGTAGCCCTAAGAGTTTAGTAAGATCAGTAATCATTGGCTGCAGTCGGTACTGCATTATACTAGCATCTCCTTTTATTTTGTACCCAGACAAGACACAAGAAAGACACATGCAGAAACCTCAGTAAGAGAGTTTGGCTTGTAATGTATTTTCTAAAATCACCTAATGGGTTTTTTTGGCAATGCTTTTTATTATGGCTGCTGTTCTTTCAAGCTGTTGGATCCATTTGATATTTACTCAGGGAATCAGTATATCCACTCATGTCTGAATACATATTGAAGTCAAGGAAAGCATTGTTAATGTGTAGGAACCTCAGATTGGTCTCTGAAGTTGTGGCAGAGATGCCTGACTCCTGAGCACAGTTGGCCAGATGAAAGTGTGATTTCTTAACTTAGTTGTGAGATCTGTCACTTAGTTATGGGGTGCCCGTGTGGCAAAGATGACTACTCAGACACAGTTTATAACCAACAGAAAGTCTTAGTTCCACTGGCCGGGGCTACTTTCAAGTATTCAGGACGAGGGTTTAGGGTAAGGGATTTTGAAGGCAAAAACCGCATCCTTTTATCCCAATCTGCAGCTGCAAAGGGTGAATTTGTGCAAGCAAGAAGTTTAACAGAACTTAAGGGAGTTAGTTAGTCGAGGTATCTTGACCTTGGGTTCCTGGAAGAGAGTTGGGTGATTTTCCCTGGGATTCTCTATCAAGGAGATCAAATTCTGGTTAAACCAGAAATGACCTCAACAAGAATCCAAGATGAAGGAAACTCTGTACTATGTTGCCCTATCATAATTTGTTTATTTTTCCATCATTCAGCCACAGTATGCATTATTCCAGTTAAGAAAAACAAAGATGGCAGCCAAAACTGGAGCCAAGCATGGTGCTAGACAAGCATACTAGTAGATGTCCTGTGGACTATGAAACAGTCTCAAAGCCTTTAGAAAGCATCTTGAAAATTAGACAAGTTGATACTTGTTAGATAATACCTAATAATACCTAGTTTTGAATGTTTTCTGTATAGTGGGCATTAAAGTAGGCTTCCAACAGGAACAGGTTTTTTTTGTTGTTGTTGTTTTTTTTTAAACTATACCACGGCTGTTTTTTTTTAATATTTATTTATTTATTATGTATACAATATTCTTTCTGTGTTTATGCCTACAGGTCAGAAGAGGGCACCAAACTGCATTACAGATGGTTGTGAGCCGCCATGTGGTTGCTGGGAATTGAACTCAGGTCCTTTGGAAGAGCAGGCAATGCTCTTAACCTCTGAGCCATCTCTCCAGCCCACAGGAACAGTTTTTAAGTCTGTAACTTTATAATTAAAAACTAAGGTATGTGTTTTATAGATGTGGAGGATTAAGAATAAGGCTTCATATGAGAATAAGTGATATGACCCCAAACAGGTGGCCAGTGTTTAATTCCTTCAAGTGCTGGAAATTTTGCCTCTCTTATTACATCAGCCCTCACAGCTTCTTAAGGGCTTCACAGCCAGGAGCCTCTGGGCTGTGATATGCAAGGACCCTTGACTGTCAGGTCCAAAGGAAATGTCAATTCCCCAAACTCCAAAAGGCAATTCGTACGTTCAAAATTGAATGTCTAGGCTCAATTCAAGCTGGACTAAAGAAGGATTTCTGGTGGTTAGATAAAAGCCAGAATTCCTTAGAAACCTGTGAAACCAAAGGAGATCTTTCCATCACCTGTGGCAGAAGAGAAGACTCTCCATTGGGTTTACCTGTGGCAGCTATCAGCATATCAAAGCCCCGCTGGCTTGCAGGTCCCCTCGGTTTCTGTTCCCACCACTTATTATAAGTTTCAAAGCCCCCATGCTAGCATACTGGCCCCTCTCACCTCCTTGGGCTTCCCTCCTCCCAGATACCCCTTTGTTCTCTCTATGCGGGTTTTCTCCCTGCTTCTGCTGTCAGGCTACCTCCTGGAGTCTCCCATCTCCCACGGGTAGCCCTGGCCATTTCCAGTCTGCAGGTCCTGCCCAATGTGTTTCTTTTTCTCTCTGTTCTGGAATCTTCCAGATGCCTATGGATATTTTCTCTCTTCTTCGCAATAAAAACATACCCCCCCAAACACACACTCCACTCATGGAGTGGCCATTTCTGAAGTTTCTTTACTGCGCCCCTTCTCGTACATTGACAATTTGGCAAACCAAAAGTGTTCATTGCTCCCTACACCTCTTTATAACATGCAGCAGAATGTAAGGTAATCATTTGCTGTCTTTTCAGCAAGACTTTAAGGCCCATGAGGGTGATGATTATCCATCTTTCCCTTTGCTGTCTCAGTCCTTACACATAGTAGAAGTTTAAAAACTTGCTGGGCGGTGTTGGTCCAGGCCTTTAATCCCAGCACTCGGGAGGCAGAAGCAGGTGAATCTCTGTGAGTTTGAGGCCAGCCTGATCTACAAGAGCTAGTTCTAGGACAGGTACCAAAGCTACAGAGAAACTTCTTTGTCTTGAAAAAAAAATGTGTTGAAAAAGTGGCTCTAAAAATACTATAACAAATTTCATATTTTGCTTTGTAATTTAACCTAACAATAAGAACATTTTTGTTGAACGTTAATTAAAATACTCTGTAATAACTTTAAAATAGTTATCCATCATATTGATAACACCTCACGAGTCTCTCTCTCATCATCAATTTTCTTCCTTTTCTATAGTCAGTAATTACTACAGCCCATGTGTTTATTCTTAAACTTAATTTGCAAATCTGAAGTTTTGCTTTAGATGTATTTTCAAAAGTAGAACTGCCAGGTCTTAATTTGCAGATCGTGACTCAATATATGAGAAGGGGGAAAAATGTAGTCTTTGTCTGACCCTTAGGATCTGAGCACAGTAATTGGGCAGTGCACAGCAAAGGTTGAATAAACGTATAAGCTCAGTCCTCATGGGTCTATCTGCATTTTAAAAGTGGATACTCGCTAACAAATGTCTCTTACATTGATAAAAATTTAGACAGTTATTATAAAAGCGGTTAAATGAAACGGAAGATAATATGAGACAAGGAGGAGCAGAAAAGGAGCTCCTGAGAAGTGTGGATTCATCAGCCTCCGGTGGGCCAAGAGGTTATGATCCTTCCCAGTAGAGTGGTCAGTAGACGGAAGTCTGGCATTGTGCGCTGACCCAGAGAACAGATAACCGAGACAGACTGTCTGCCTGGTTCTACAAACGCAATCGTTTGTAGAGGGACAGATTCACCAGGCAGTGCACAGCATTGCACTAGAAGGGCAGAGCTGGGAGACACAAGCAGTGTGGAAAGCAGCGAGCTCTCTCCCTGCAGAAGCTTTTCTGTGAGAGGAGACTGAAACAGGCGTCTGTGAGAAGAACATTCCAAGTGTCTGCGAATATGAGGGCCTCTCTAGTCCCCTCTGGTCGGGCTCTCCATTCGTGACTTTGAACTTCACCAGGCCTAACTCTTTTTTTCTCAAGCCTGTCCTCGCTCCTTTAGGCCTTGTGATGCCTTTGCCTGGAACTCTGGTCCTCAGTTCTACAATCTTCTCATCCTCCAAGGGGCCACTCCGTGTCACCTCCTCCAGAAGTTGTCCTCGTGCTGGGGGGCGGGGGGGTGAGGGTGTATGTGGGGGGATCATCTCATGCCTCTACGCTTCTTCCGTGTTTCCAGAGCACCTGTCACTCATGTTTGCTTCCCTCCTACGGATCTCCCCAATCAGGATATAAGCCTCCTGGGGTCAGGACTTGACCTGTTTGATGGCTGTCATAGCCCTCCACCAGGAGCAGTGACTGTCTTCGAACAGGGACTCAGCATGAGCAAGGTGAAGGAAAGAACGACATCTTTGAGATGGTGCTTCGTTGCTCTTAGGTCCTGAACTCCCGACTACCGACAGCTGTGAGGCAGTCACAGACCTGAAAGGCGCTGAAAGCCTTACTAAGCCATCTGTCACTTTCAAGGTTCCCTCTCCATCGCCCTTCAGTGGCCTAAGAGCCCACAGGCCACAGGTTGTTAATATGACCCTCCCGCCCTGCTTCTCATCTGCCGCCAACAGAACACACAAACAGCTTCATTTAATTTCTCTTTTTAAAAGCACACATACAAAACAGGAGGACGTCGGTACGGATGATTCTCCACCATTTCAAGTTGTAAATTTCCTTCTGTCTTTTTCTTCCCCCTCCGATTGTTTCTGGCTGAGGGGTGATGAGGAAAAGAGCAGGATGATTGGCACCTTACCACCTCCCACCTCGAGTTGGCGTCAATCAGGAAGATGCTGCTGAAAGCTCCAAGGCAGAGGTGGAGCAGAGCCTGGGAAGGCACAGGCAGGCGCATGCATCACCAGTCAGGTTGCACCAGGTCCCTCATCTCTAAGCTGCCAAAGCTGACCAAACTGAGCAGGAACTCCGGCTGATTGGGTGATCCTGAGTTGCCTGTTTCTTTAGGCAGAGAATATGACACAGCCCAAAGAGTGGATAGTTCAGTCTCCAACAAGCTAGCCATGACAAACTTCTCTACATACTAGAGAGGTGTGTGGGACTGGGGTTCACTAGTCTCTCAGCTCTACTCCTCGTGTGTAAAATGGGTACACAATGCTTGCCCAGTAAGGCTGTGGCTCTTACATAGGCACCTTGGGAAAACAGACAGACGGCAGCAGCACCCTGCAAGTGTTCCGTGCAGTGTTGTTAGTTAAGAAGTCGGGCTTAAACAGACAAAATCATTAAGTGAAAAAGAACCACGCATACATTCTGAGTGGCTGAGCTTCTCCAGTTTTAAAAACCAAAGGCGTGTGTGACACAAAGTAATTCACGGCTTTATTATATTGTCTAGTTTCACATGCAACTGTCCAAATAATTGAAGTTTTCACTATGGTAACAAAATGTCAGACTGCCGTATCGTAGACAGTGCCTACTTCTTACAGTGATTTTCCTCCTTGTCATATGATGACACCAGAGGGGAATATGGATGGCTTTGAAGCCACACCAAGGAGTTCTCAAATCTGCCGTGAGTTGGCCATCAATACTGGGATTCAGCTATGAAGTCCTGTCATCTAAATCTTATTCAGGATCAATTAACTTCTCAGCCTGAAAATCACAGACACTGACTTTAGCCAATTGAAATCTATTGCTTTAATTTTCTCGGGTGGATTATTCATCAACCAGAAGACAAAATACTTCACAGGATTTTAAGGTTGTTGTACAGCCATTAATTTAAAAATGCCTGAAGTCGATGTTTAAAATGTATTTGTGCCTCTGCCCCATGGAGAGGTAGCTTTGTTTCCCCGTGCAAGGGGACTTTAAATATTTCAATTAAATACGGTTTAATCTGCCGGCTTGTAAAGAACACATTCTGCCGGAGGCTGAGGTTTAAGCTGCTCTCCTCTCTTTTCATCCATTCTGGGCACCTACAGCAGAGCTTTCCCTTTAATCCAGCTAAAGTCAGGATTGGCACAGATACCTCTGCCCATAGAACCATCTAGAACAGCTGTCCTTACTACCCACCACCATTACCTGCCCTTGGGTCAGACACCTCTTTGCTGCTGGTCACACAGGAAGAGCGATGACAAGTTAGTTTAAGACGTAACAAACAGATCCCGAGAGAATGAAAAGAGCAAGATGAAGATGAGGGTAACCTAAGACCAGCAGTCCGGCCTGACCAATCACCAGCTATTGCTAAGGTTCACAGCACCACCGCAGGCCATCTGGACTCAATTTCCTCTAGTGGCCAGGTCACATTTTCTTATTTTCGTGGAGAGGATGCACATCCGTCATTCTAATAGGCGGTTCACAGCACAGCTCAGGAGCTAATGTGTAAAATAAGATCTTGAAAACTAAGAACGCTCCGGCATCTTGAGCGTGGTTACAGAGGAAATGACTTAGAGTGAAAGGGGATTAGCTTTAAGAGATCCTCAGTTTTCCTCTGCTTTTATTTAATTTCCCGACCTGGTGTCCAAAGTTTTTCTCATTGCATCTCTCAACCAAGCCTAGTTTCAGAGTCACTAACTCATGGGCCTGTGGGGAAGAAACTTACCCAGTGTGATGCTTGCACATGTATCTTCTTGTCCTAGTCTTTTGTTTTCAAAAGCCAGGTCAGATCTCTGGGTCCCGCCTCATCCTGTGTGGTTTAGTATTCATTATAATAGTTAGGTTAATTTCCAACAAGCTGTATTTCATCTCTGGTACGCTTGATTCCTGACAGACTCTTTAAAATCTTCAGCAGAAAGCTTTTTTTTTTTTTTTACATAATAAGGTTTTATTTGCAGGGGAGCACAGATTTAATCAAACAAGCCAAATCCCATGTCATCATCAGACTCTTCGGACTCCTCCTTCTTCTCTTCTTTCTTCTCCTCTGCTGCAGCTGGGGCAGAACCAGCAGCAGGAGCTGCAGAGCCAGGGGCAGCAGAAACAGCCACAGCTCCACCAGCAGGCACACTGGCAAGTTTCCCAACACCCTGGGCGATGACATCCTCAATGTTTTTTCCATTCAGCTCACTGATGACCTTGTTGAGCCGGTCATCGTCTGCCTTGATGCCCACGCCGTATAGTATCTTCTTAATGTCTTTGGCGCTAGGAGAGGAGTTGCCCCCAAGGGCAGCAAGCAAGAGGCGAAGTAGCGCATGTCAGCTGCTGCAGACCAGCCTCACGCGTGCAACCTCGGCAGCGTCAGGCGGTGAAAGGAAGATCAGCAGAAATCTTTAATAAATAAATAAATAAAAAAAAATAAAGGACACAGCTAAATCAAAAAAAATAAAATCTTCATAGAATGAGATTATAGTTTTGTGGGGTTTTAATATATAGTATTTTCATTTATTCTTTGAGAATTTAGATGTGGATACAATATATATTGTTTATACTCACTCCCACTCTCCACCAGTTTCTCCTAGATCTGCTTATATTCCCTCCAAACTTCATGCCCTCTTTCCTTCCTTCCCTCCTTCCTTCCTTCCTTCCTTCTCTCTCTCTCTCTTTCTTCCTTGCTCCTTCCTTCTTTCCTTCCTTCCTTTCCTTAAATCCACTAGTATTTCACAAATACACACAGATTTGGGCCATCGACAGGGCCACCATCAACCTTTCAGGGCCACATCCCTAAAAAAAATCTGACTTTCCCTCTCCAAGAGATCAACCGTCAATATGTCCTCAGCAATGGGTGGGAGGGAGCTCGTATTTTCTTCTCCCACTGACTACTCCCTCTACTTTCATCTTTGCCAGAAGGTCTTATAAACAGAACCAATGCTTCTTTCACTTAGCAAGCTGCATTTCAGATGCGGCCATGTTATTCGTGTAATCGATTCTTCCCCTCCCTTGACTGCCAAGTGGTATTTCATTACGTGAGAGCCTAATGTGTTTATCCATTCATTAGTTGATGGACATCTGGGTGGTTTCCAATTTGGGGTGATTGTGAGTAAAACTGCTATAAATATTTGAGTACATTTCTCTGTGTGTGAACAGACGTTTTTTAATTTACTCAAGTAAATACCTAGGAATAGA
The DNA here is from genome assembly GCF_000317375.1 of Microtus ochrogaster. Classification (NCBI taxonomy): domain Eukaryota; kingdom Metazoa; phylum Chordata; class Mammalia; order Rodentia; family Cricetidae; genus Microtus; species Microtus ochrogaster. Next base: position 111,521,546 of record NC_022009.1, read on the forward strand.
ACTGCTGAATCACTTAGCACGAATATGCTTAACTTTCTAAGAAGCCATCAAGCTGTCTTTCAAGTGGGGTATACCATTTTGTACTCTTCCCAGCGAGGAATGAGAGTTCATTGGCTCTGAGTCTTTGCCACCTCTTGATGTTATGTATTTGTGTCTGCTATTTTAATGTTTATCTTATAGTTTTTAACAAGTATATTAATGCATCTCATTATGGTTTTAAATTGATTTTTCCCAGAATATAGTAACACTGAGCTGATTTTCTTCCTAGAAGTTTAATTGTCACCAAATAACTTCTTCAGGCCCCATCCCTTCAACACTTACGTCATTTCATATTGACCTTTAACATCTTTTTTTTTTTCCAGAATGTAGCTTGCCTTTTCAACCTTTTAATGATATTTTAAACAAAACAAAAAATTCTAGATTTTTGTTAAATTTAATCTCTCTAAATTTGGAGAGATTATCTTTTTGGTCCCTGTGGTAGTTTGAAAGAAAATGGACCCCAAAGGGAGGGGCACTATTAGGAGGTGTGGCCTTGTTGAAGTAGGCGTGGCCTTGTTGGAGCGAGTGTGTTGCTATAGGGGTGGGCTCTGAGTTCTCCTTTGCTCAAGCTACACTCAGTCTGGTACACAGTTTACTTCCTGTTACTTCCTGCGGATAAGGGTGTAGAACTTTCAGCTCCTTTTCCAGCACCACACCTTCCTGCATGCAGCCATGTCCTTCCATGCTGATAATGGACTAAACCTCTGAAACTGTAAGCCACCCTAATTAAATATTTTCCTTCCTAAGAGTTGCCATGGTCATGGTGTCTCTTCACAGCAACAGAAATCCTAAGACAGTCCCATCCCCACAAACTCAGTTAAATCCAAAGCCACAAGATTTCCTCTGACATTTCTCCTCGAAGTTTTATAGTTTTATGTTTTGCATGTAGGACTATAACCCATTTTAAGTTAATTTTTATACAGAAAATGAGGTCTGTATCACTTTTTTAGCATAAAGACAATTGTTCCATCTGCTCCAGCACCATTTACTGAAAAGTTATTTTTTTTTATTGAATTGCCTTTGTACCTTTGACAAAAGTCAGCTAAGTGTTGCACATATGACCTCTCTGTTCTCTCTGCTGTGTTTTATACTCCTCCTATACTCCTCATTCCTTTGACAATGCTGCATGCCTTGATTATTAAACTCTCTATTATACCCTAAAATCAGGTAGTGAGAATCTCCCAGATTTGTTCTTCATTTTCAAATTGTCTTGGCTGTTCCAGTATTTTTTTCACCTTACCAAGTCAATTTTAGAACCACCCTATTAATATTTATAAGATACTTTGTTAGGACTTAAAATGGGATTAGGCTTACTTCATAGATCAAAACGAAGGGACCCGACATCCTGACACTATTGTAACCTGCTGTGCATCTCCGTTTGGTTAGATCATCTTTTACATCTCTCTTCCAAGTTTTGCAATATTTTCCTTTACAAGTTTTAATTATATTTTGATAGATTTACATCTCATACTGAAAAGGCTATTGTAAGTAGCAATGTTCTTTTCAATTTCAAGTTCCAGTTAGTTGTTATTAAATATGTAATTGATTTCTAACATGCATGACATTGATTTATGTGGCTGCACGTGCCTCTGCTTGTGTTGGAATGAGAGAACAGTTTGCAGGCCTCATTTCTCCCCTTCTACTGTAGATCCCTGGGGTTGAACTTAGGTCCTCAGGCTCCTCAGCAAGTGCCTTCACCCACTGAGCCAGCCAATCAATCCACAAATGACTTTTCTATGCTAATGTGATACCTGTCAAATTTGCTAAATTCATGTGCTGGTTCTAAGAGAATTTAGGAGATTATTTGGGATCTTTTTGTCTATTTGTTTGGGTTTTTTGTTTGTTTGTTTGTTTATCGAGACAGGGTTTCTCTGTAGCTTTGGAGCATGTTCTGGAACTCACTCTGTAGACCAGGGTGGCCTCCAACTCCCAGAGATCCGTCTGTCCCTGCCTCCCAAGTGCTGGGATTAAAGAGGTGCTCCACCACCACCCAGCGAGATTTTTTTTTCCAAAAAGACAATTACGCTGTTTACATAGAGATAGTTTTATTTATTCCTTTTTAAGCTTTGGGCATTTTATTTCTTTTCATTGCAATATATTATTTAATAGTTTTAATCATCTAAACACCAAAGTATCAAGACCGAAATAATTAACTCTGGTAGTTTCCATCACAGAAGTAAGAACGACTTCTCCACCCACCCATTGGTGATTCAGTGAAATATTTGCTTCTCCTGCCCTAACAGCAAGCACTATGGAAAAGTCCAGCTAGTCAGGCCTGCAAAAGAAAGGACATGATCACTAATTACTTGAGACAAAAATAAGATGATCAGCGTCCCAGTCAGAGAAAAACACATAAAGAACAAGAGGGGATCTAGAACCGAGAGAGAGGTAGACTCCCACCAGGAAGTGTCAGGAAGTCAGGATGGCGGTAAGAGATGTCACGAGAAAGAGTTTTTAGAAAGGGTTTTTTGCAATTCGCTAATAGGTTGATTGTTCCTGCTTTACATCCCTCCCAGTTGATGTAATCAAAAGTTCTCCTTCATAGCAAGGTAGAAGTATTTGAAAGCCAAGCCTCTCCAACTGACCTAGCAGAGGGTATTCAAGAACACCAGGGTTGCCCAGGTCAAAGGAAACAAACTTGCTACAAGATTCAGGGAAGGAAATATTATTTTACACCAAAGCAAAAAACTGTAACAAGGCAAGTGTTCTAGGACAAAGTTGCATGAAGGAGCCATGTGAAAGTTCAGAGAAATGCCAAGTGAGAGGTATTCTCTGCCCTCCCATGGACATATGCACATACACGTGTGCACTCCTGTGCACACGCATGTACCAGTACACGTATGAGCACACACATACAAAGACACTTGAAAATTCATATGCTCTACAGAAGATGCATGGACACACCAGAAATAATTTGATAACAACCTCCAGTATGTGAAACTCTTAACACAGGAATGCCTCCATGTTTCTGGTGAAACCAACAGATCTCCTCAGAAGAGGAACTTTTAAACACCCAATATCAAATTTATAGAATTCCTATTAAATTCAGAAGTATTTTGAAGTGAAATTTAACACATTTAATTATTCATTAAATTAATGATTTCTGTTTAATAATAGCAAGACATGCACTTGTTTATTGGAGAATTAACTGGCAAGTTATAGGGCAGGCTGAATGACACAATTTCTAAGGCCTGAGTACAAATGATGAGTGTGGTTCTTGGAGACCTCTGAAGCCACAGCCCTATGACATGGAGATACCCATAGCCCAAGCCCATGGGGAGCAAAGTCACAGGTCATATGTGCCCTTCCCTGGTTTCTCAGCAATATTCACACTTGAAGGAAATGCTGTTAGTTAAAACTTGGCAAAACAAATAAGTATATATTCATTTCCATCCAAGTCCATTGACTCCCAAGTTGTGTGCCTTCAAGGTGGAAGTTGTGGAGTCTTATCTAAGACTAAGCCACTGATTTCCATCTTTCCCAATGTTTAAAGTGTTTCTGGTGTGGACAAACCCATGTAGCCTTTATGCAAGTGGTAAGTCAACCTGGGTCCACTTTTCTCAAGCCCTACTTCACACAGTGTTGGAACTTACCTGTCAACATCTACACAATTGCATGTCCCATCTCCATCTCCCTTCCTGGTGGCCATGGAAGCAATCGTGCTCAATTTTTCAGCCCCAAAATATTTCTCAAAACTGCTTTCCTTACCTCCCTTATCCTGTTTTTAACCTTGTTCTCATTGCCTAATGACTCCAAGAAAATAACTTAAATTCACATAGAATTTCTTCATGGTGTTTGCCCTCAGATGATTGGGCGCGTGTCCTTCAGTTAGGACACAGTTAGGAGGATCGGTGGAGTGAGAACGTGAGTCACATAAGGAGCAGAGGTGGCCAGAGTCAGTGCAGTGCTCACCTTTGACCACTTTAGGGCACAAGGGACTGAGCCACCCAGGAGACATCCACATTGCTTGGCTAGAGCCCAGAATAGGAGAGGGCACTCCAGGAGACTAGGGGCAGCAGCTGCCATGCTGTTTCCAACCAAAGGGCATTTCTTCTCACCCCCTCTTGATCTCTTAGCAGCCTGCAGTATCACTGCCAACCTACCCCCATTGAGGCAGTCTCCTGATGGCCTCCTGCATAAACCCCCATCTGAGCCCCCAGAACCTTTGCCTCTCCTCATTTCTTTTGCTAATGTACCTTCCTCCCCCTCTGCAATACAGAATTGGCGCCCCTGAAATTGTCCATCCATCCCTTTGTCTCCACGAATATGACTTCTCATAGTGTTGTCTCTGCTCATGGTGTCTGGTATCCCTAATCCCAGAAAAGCCCACAGGTCCTAAGGTAGATTAAAGCTATCTTGTTTCTCCAACAAAGCCTAGCAAAGTGAAAAGCACCCTACTTCGATAAAACCACGCCCCTTTACCCGGCTGTCCAAGTCAGAAGCCCTAGAAGGGTCCATTACTCCCTTTTCACCATTACACTTAATCAATTAGTCCTCCATGTTTGTGTCCGCGAACACCTGCAGGCTCCCTTGCCCTATCACTGTGAATCTGACAGCGTCACTTCTCATCAGGACCACCTGCGTAGCCCCCTAGCTCCTCTCCTGCCTCCCTTTGACCTGTGTTTCCCAGCTTATGTTTTCCAGGAGTGGCCCGTGCAGAGTAAACCCCTAACCTACCCCCTAATCTACAAGGCTCTGCTAGACCCAGCTTCTACTCCACTCCCCACTCACGGGGAGTCACTCTTCCCTGGGGGTCACTCTTCTACTGCCCCGGGAGTCTGCTTTCTCAATGCCTCTTCTAGTCTGAGCTCTCGTCCACGCTGTTCACTCTGCCTAGAATGCTAGTCCCTGCTTTATCCATTAAGCTCTCTGGCTCTAGATTTAAATGTCACTCCCCTAAAAATGTTCTTCCTGGCTGCCCCAGCGGGGCAGTCTTCCACCATATCACCATCCTTTTTCTTAGAGATTATAATTACCTCATTTCTCCCTTTCCCTTCCTCCTCCTGCACCCCTGTTCTCTTTCAAATCCATGGCCTCTTTCATTAATTGTTGTTACATTCACACATGTATATACACACATATACACATACATACACACTACCTACTCGGTCTGTATAATGTTACTTGTATGTATGTTTTCAGGGCTGACCATTCGGTATTGGCATACATACATATACGCTACCAATTCGGTCGGTATAATGTTACATGTATGTATGTTTTCAGGGCTGACCATTCGGTATTGGCATACATACATATACGCTACCAATTCGGTCGGTATAATGTTACATGTATGTATGTTTTCAGGGCTGACCGTCCAGTATTGGATAACAGTGTGCCCTCCACCAGCAGACTGTTTCTCCCACACCCAGCATTCTTAGTTGCCCATGCTTCTTTTTGTAGGGTGAGGCCTTATGGTCTTTACCTGACAATCTTAAATTTAGATCACACTATCTTTTTTATTTACTCTTATAATTGTTAAGAACTTTAGAGAAACTTTACAGAGTTTAGGTGAGAACAATTCATGAATCAGGCAGCCCTCAAAGCTGGAGACAGGACAGGTTGGGAAATTCTACTCCGTGGCATGGGCAAGCATCACCAAGACAGAGTGAGGGGCAGGGACAGTTGCTTGGCAGACTGCTAACACCAAGACTGGCCTGTGTTTTCTTTATCTGAGCGTAGTCTAATCAGCTGACAGTTTGTGATTGTTGAAGACTCAGACATTTGTTACCAACATATATACTTAAATTGTGCCTTCCATGAGTTTATATATCATTTGGCGGCAGGCTCATCATGCAAGGGCTCGAATTATGGAAGCATCCTTAGGTCAAAGGTATTTTAGTATAATATAATCAAATGGTCACCAAAGTTGACTGCATATCTCCCCTCCCATAATGTAAGTACCATGAGTCAGCAGCTACCTGCTACTCAGCCCCTCCTGCAAGCCTAGTTCAAGGCTCCTATCCATCAACTGTAGTCACATTCACAGTATAAAAAATGTACCATATGACCCTCATTGTCACCTGGCTTGACAAATTAAATGTACATTTAAAAAAACTATATAGAGAGAGTTCCTTTGTAATTGCCAGGTAAGACACGGAGCATTGCAGAACGGAGTGTGGAGAGTCAGAGAGATGTTGAGGTAGGGATTGCAAATGACGTCATGAACAGTGTAGTGTTCTGGCCACAGGAAAACCAGGTCAGATCCGACTGTGTCTGCCACCTACACAGCAACTGGGGCCTCTTACATATGCTTTCCGTCCGTTCCTGCTGTGACAGCCTTTAAATTGGGAATTTTGTCAGGCATAATCTGCTTCTTCCTCGGGCAAACGCAAGGTGCATATTTTAGCTAGCTACTCCTCCCGTGCTAGCGTTTAAAACTGTGAATAATATCTAAGATACACTCATCCACAAGCACGCAATTTAGAACAACACGTTTGACCTGCTAATCTTCTGCTTTTAGCATCTCCGATTCGCAAAGGAACTGGGAGCTGCAGAAAGGCATGCACTATTATGCCGAGATGCTGCTGCCATTCGGTTCACACTATTCTGTTATAGCCTTCAGAGCAAAACGAGCCTGGGGCACCATAAAACAACACTGGCCTCCCAAAAGAAAACAGAAGCAAACCTTCCAGGCCTCCACAAGCCAGAGCCTTCCTCCAGATGACTTCACTGAGGCCTGAAGCTCCAGGGTTACCAGAAATCTGACTGACAGGATGAAGTGCCCCATGTCCCCATACTGATGTCATTCATGTCTAATATTAGCAGCAGAGCGTTTTGGGTTCACCTGGGAGAGGGGAGCTTTTATTTTTGAGTCGAACGAGAACAGATACTAAAAATGAACATGGTGAGACTTCCTTCTGGCGTATCTGACACAGATAGAATAGGGAAGCCTGCTCAGCAAGACTATTTTGGATCAAATGGGGCAGGAATCCGAGGTGGCTGGAAGTCCAATGTGCTTTAAGACATTCTCTTCACCTCGCTCTTGAATTCTGAGGAATTAAGAAATACAATGAAATCTGATAAAGACATTTGGTCACTCAGCGCCACCAAAGATCATGATGGGCTTGTAAAAACCCTACTTGGGTGGCAGAATAGACCCAGGTGATGTTTTTCAGCTCAGCGTTGAGTGATGTACGTGGTTGCTCGATGTTGTGTCCACACGTACAAAGAACTGAAGGTACCTTTGGGACTCAGTGGATTCCATCTGTCAAGTGTTTGAGCCTCTGTCATCTAGCAGGGTTTAGATGGGTCAGAGGAGCTGGTCACTGCCACATTTCTGACTCCCATGAATTTGGACAAAGTCAGGGAAAATGTTTGTTATAACACTTGGTATAACATAACTGCAGTAGTGCTGGGATTTCATGCCCCACGTGAGTGGCGTTTCCTTCCACCTTCTCTGCCTGTAAAGTGAACAGCAGCAGCATCATGTGTCCAGAGTGATTTATTTATGGAGTGCTCATTTTGAAAACAAAGTAAGGGCAGTACATCGAAAGACTCGGACACCTCTATTGTAAGGAAAATGTCTGCCACTTAAAATGGCCACGTAAGTTTTGTAACCATTCTCTGTAGCAAAAGAAAATATTTAGAGAACATACCAGAGATTAAAGAGTTGAAAGAAACAAAACCACTAAGGCTCCGATGGGGCTGTGATCAGTGGATCAGCATTTGTCTGTAATCGAACTTTCCTTACATTCCACATTTTCCTAACATGTTTGTTCCAGAAAGGCTGCCTTCTATGTGTAACTAGCAATGGAAAGGAAGTGGGCTATGGTTACTTCTTGCTACTTGGCCATTTGTTTTTGCTGATAGTTCTCTAGTTCAGTCTTTCATCCTGACTGGTCATTAATTGTCTTATGTCACCGCCAAAGGGAAAATAGGGCAGGCAGTTCTCTGCCTTGGGTGGGTTGCTAAGAAAGTGTTCAGTCACATAAACTTGCCATTTTTGAACTTGTTGGAGAGCTCTGGTCTATACAGGCTTAGCCTTAAAGCTGCCTTGCTTTGCTTTGCCTTGTTGAGTGGTTGTTACTGTTGCTATCTTGTTTGTTTGGCCCTGTTATTCCCCCTCTGTATTATTCTTAAATTCACTAAATGCTGGTAAAGTTCCCCAGCAAGCCTTGTCTAGATCTGTTTGTTCATGCCAAGCACAGAGTGCCCAGCCCGTGCTCCCAAAGACTCCTGAACTGTGATGACATGTTATGTTCTACCTTGTTCCTCCTTGGACTTGGGTTTTTGCAAAGTAGAGAGCTGTGCCTTGTTCCCCACTGTGTCCTAAAGTTGTGCCTGGAACACAGTGACCTCTCGTTAAGCATTTACTTCCCCATCTGTGCTGGATGTCTTACCTGGGAGACTCCGGTGCCCACCTGCATTTCATTTGTTGCTTTATTTCATCGTGAATGGTGTGGTCTTTCATTCTTTCTGTTAAACTGTCTCCTCTCTAAGTTCCCATCTTTGGAAACAAGCAGACTTGTTACAGAGGAAGATCTTCCGGTTGCACTAATGATTCCCTCCTCCCCAACACACACACCAAAAAAAAAAAAAAAAGTCAAAGAACAAACAATGCCTTAAGAATTTTTTTCAAGGAAGATGTCCAATTACTTCTCTCCTATCTAGTAGTTCAAAACATGTTTCACACGAACTTACATGCAAGTTTCCTTGCAGTCGCAAATAGTCAGAGAGTGTGGGAAAATCCAACACCACATCTGTTACAGACAGCACTAAACGCCCCATTTTGGCCAACTGTATACCATTATCACAGTTAATCAGATTCCATGCACGTAGAAATGACACGGAATGAATGCCACAGATACCAATGGCCCATCCTACTAATGAAGAAATCAAACCCCAGGAAGCTTTTTCCTAGGGTCCCTCAGCTAGTGGAGCAATGGGTGAAAACCCCAAGCCTCTCATTCTGTGTTCTGATGTGTACTTGACTAGCTATGCAATCAAAGGGATCACTTAGGTGGTATTTTATAGGCTATAAAACGCAAGAGAAAAACTGAGGGTGAAAAAAATGAAAGTACTGATTCCTAACTCTAAAGAAACCAAAGCGGCTGACAGAGCGAGGAGAACAGGCCACTAAAGGGATCCAGGTTTCGCTCTGGAGCAGAAGCTGGAAGGGGACTGTGCAACATGTGGTCAGAATAGGGGAGAAATTTTCCCCAAAGTTGCAATTATTTCAGCTTTGCCTCCTTGGTGTGATCTGCACACTGGTTCTATGAGATATTCGCCAGGTGGGAATTTAGTGTCTTCTCTGAGAAATAGTAGTTTGAGGACGGAAATGGGTTGATTCTGGATTTCCATAAAGACTTAAATGAACGCTACAACGCCCGCTTCCATCGCTATGCAGACTTAGAAAGCTACGTTCCTTTTACTTGATGAATTTTTAGAGATGAAAACAAAACCAAAAAAAGTTGAGAAATAAAAGACGACTTCTTCTTTAAAGGGTTATCGGAACTTCCTGTGTTAATTTTCTGCAAACTTGTATACAATAGATTATAGTAACGATGGATTTATGTGTGTTCTTCATTTGGAAGTAATAGTCTATCTTAGAAGGCATGAAGTCAATAAGTCAACATTTATTGCGTGCGTGTTCTGGGGCATTGTCTGTGATGAGTGATCGAGAGTTGGTTTGTGAAAAAGGTAAATGCCCTTGCTCTGGACGAAAGCACTTTCTAGAAGGAAAGAGAGAGACAGGAAATGTAGTATCAAATTAATAAAGACAATTGAAAATTGCAAAGCTTCGTTTTGTGGCAGATAATTTGTTCTTAGGCTAAGCCTGAGAGATTTTTGAGTTTCTCAATGACAAAATGAAATAGGAATGCCATGAAAATAGCAGAGAAAGAGAGGAACTTCCCAAGGCCACGAGGAGATTCTCCTCTGCTTCAGCGCTTGTCAACGAAGATAATATTCAGGGCTAAGTTGCATGTTGCTTCACACGGGGAAATGTTAACTGTGTTACTTTGCTTTTGTTCTAGGAATCTTGGGAAATCAGGACTCAGAGTGTCTTGCTTGGGTCTTGGTAAGTACTCTGGGTTTTATTGGAGGAACGGGTGGGAAGGTGGGAGCCTGAGGGGTTACCAGAGAGTGACTGTGATGTAGGTCAATCAGGGTTTGATCTCAGAGGAGGGAGACTGGCCAGCTTTGCCCCGTTTCCACTCTGAACTTTTCCTTTTTCCCTCTCCCTATCTATGCCCAGGGACCCATCATGTTCATTCATCTTCTCCCTCAAGCAGAAAGCAACCTTAGAGGAGGAGGACCATGCACCTCTCCCGCTCACCTGGTGTATAAGATGTAAACATACATACATGTGCTTACCTTGGACTGTCTTCAGTTTACCTGAATGCCTCTCTATTCTTACTTCCCCTTTGACTAATTAATTTCTCCACTTATTTCTCGAAGTTGCTATGTATTTTGTGTGTTTTTAAAAAGCTACTCCAAATTATTGGGAGCAAGCTGAGATAAGGCCCACTCAAGTGTTGTCAGCCGACAGAATCTAGGAAAACAAGGGAGATGGTCCTCTAGGCTTTCCTGTCGGTCGCCATCTTGATTATGCTGGTTGCTAAGGGAAGACCCATCTGAACTGCAGATGGAACCATTCCCTGGCCGTAGATCTCAGACTGAACAAAATGGGGGTGGGGATGCTTTTTAGAATGGAAATGTTTATTCTGTGCCATTGTACAGTTGTCAAAACATAGTATGGATATTGTGCTGTATGTATGTCAGGCTGCGTCTAAAGTCGGGAAGGAAAGAAAGAAGTATGCTAGGTTTACAGGGAACTCACGAGAAAGGATCACTGTGTCCACAGAGCATGACCAATCAAGAGTCTTTATTCCAACCTACTAGGACCCCACACAGGTGTTCAGGGACCTAGATGTGGTCCAAAGTGCCCAGAATACTGGGATTTTAGGAGCAGAGGCCTTGTCCAGGCATCTCATTTGGCAGCCTCAGGGGGTGGGGGCGCTTCACACAGTAAGCAGTTAGAATCAAACTATTTCAACAAAAGTGAAGTGGTTAGCCAGTCCCAAGGAGAGCTCTGAAAAAACAGGCAGCTAAGACAGCGGTTAGCCGGAGGAGGTTCTGCACAAGCAGTTTTAACAGTGACTGAGATAAGTTAGCTAGGACGTCCTGACCTGGGGTTTCTAGAGGAGATGGAGATCAGATTCTGGGGAAACTTGAAATGACCTCAGCAAGACTGCAAGATGGAGGAACTTCTGCACTCCTTTCCCTACCGCACTGGTGTTCAGTTCGGTTTCTCCTTTCCATTTGTATTCACTGAGATGCTAACGTGGAACAGCAGCAATCACATTCACCTTTCTAGAAACGCTCGCACAGACATCAGATGGCATCTAAGGTGACTCCGAATCCAGTCAAGCCGAAAATGAAAATCAATCGTCACAAATCTACACCTTGTCAAATTGATATCCCAGCATCCATTTTAACTGTAACCTTCTGCTATCCTCTTGAGTGTCCTCCTCCACGACCATCTTAGAATGCGAAGTTAGTCCAGCTGCAAGAGTCCCTCCAGATCTTAACAATTCCACCATTGTTCAGAAGTTCAAAGTTGCTGGTAAGATTCAAGGTAGCAGGCCATGCAGTGGTGGTGCACGGCTTTAATTCCAGCACTTGGGAGGCAGAGGCAGGTGGATCTCTGTGAGGTCGAGACCAGCCTGAGCTAGTTCCAGGACAGGCTCCAAAGCTACTGTCTTGAAAAAAAATTCAGGGTAGCCTCTTAACTGTGAGCCCTGGTTTAAAAAAAAAAAGTTAATACTTCCAAAATACCACAGTACAGAAACATCCCCATTCCAACAGAGAGAAATGGTGATATACCCAGGAAAATATGGGTGAAAATTTTTGAGTCAACATGTAAAACACTAAATCCTGCAAGTCCACACTGAAAGGTCTCAGATGTGAGATGGTTGTTAGGGGTAAGGCATTTTCAGAAGCGTTATTAACACCATGCGTAGGCAGAAGGGTGACCGCGTGGTAGGCACGTTGAGGGGATTGAGGTCCACAAACCAGCAAAGGGCAGCACAGCAGGAGTGAGCATCTCTCCCTGAGGGAACAAACCATTCCCAGCAGGAGCCAGGCTATATAATTCCCAAGCAGAACACAGGAAAGACAGCAGGGAGCAGCATGTGTGCCCACTAACACTCCCTTTCACATAAACTCATTTCCCCTGTGAGAAATCCTACTGCTTAGAGGTCTTAGCTAGAGATTCACAGACAATGGTCTCAGTAAATTTCCTGTCAGGCAGCAAAGGGCTGCTTCCATTATTGCAGCCTGAGAGGTCTGGTCTGAAAGCTAATACATTCTTACATGCATCTGGTACCTGGGATGCATGATGAAGCCATCGGGACCTCAGTGGTCTCCCCTGCCATTCTAGCTATGCCACCTGTAGCATGAGTGCTATCTCATGTATCAGCTTGGAGACTTTCTCAGCAGATATTTCCCCCACCCTGTCCTGGCCCTGCCAGCATCCTAGTTTCTCCACTGTTACCGAGATTCTAGCTTCACTGCTTCATGGAGGAGCTTCTAAGTTCTCCTTGGAGGGAATCTGAACCTGCTGCGTGTTGCTTGACCTCAGAGGCTTTCTGGAAGCTTGTTGCAAGACTCTATAGCCCAGTAACTGCTGCATTTTGCATTTCTGCAACATCCGGCATCATCCAGAAGATGCTGCCAAGGTCTGTGCTGGCTCAAGGTACAATCTGACCCTCTTCTATCTCAGCCATAGCTACTGTGTCTCAGTAACTGAACCAGGAAAAACACTTTCTTAAAGGATGTCTTGAGTAGGAAGTGCCTTCGGTAGACTTCTCAGCTCAGGGTCTCTCCTTTCAAATGAAGTTGTCTTTGCACGAGATGGTGCCTTCAATGGACAGAGTCCATGAATTTGTCTTTGCACGAGATGGTGCCTTCAATGGACAGAGTCTTGTCTCAGTTCTAGTCCCAAGAAAGAGCTCAAGGTTTGTCTTTAAATAATGCTGATCTCTGTAACAATTATAGTGGCCTCCTTGTCACTAGTTTTGCCTATAGGTTTAAACTCCTTTACATGCATTTCCTTGCTAAACTACGTATTTTCCTGCTCTCTGTCATTGGAGATACCACTAAGAACAGTGAGCAGAGGCCCCGCCTCAACCTAGATGTGATGACGTCATGACATTCCCTCCATCATTTTAGTCCATAACTCTCTCTCTCCCTCTTTTCTCTCTCTCTCTCTCTCTCTCTCTCTCTCTCTCTCTCTCTCTCTCTTAGAACAGGGTCTTTATGTAGCTCTGACTATCCTAGAGCTCACTACGAAGACCAGGCTGGTCTTGAACTCATGGAGATCCACCTACCTCTGCCCTTGAGTGCTGGGATTAAGAGCATGTACCCCTACACCCAACTAATCCATATATTTCAATTCAGCATTATTCATGTTTTTGAAACTCTGGAAGAATATATACAAGCTATAACACGAATGGCCTCTAGTTCGGCTCCCGGTAGAGTCTCCATTCTGTTCTGGAACTTTTTGCGCCTATTCTTTGCTATCCACATTCTGTCACCCTTCTTGTGTCATCCCAGAATAGTCCGCTATTCTTTGGCAATAGAACTCTAGCACTGTGGCTTCAAAATCTTCAGCGTTCTTCCTGTAAGCTGGTTCAAAAGGCCTGTAAACCGAATGGTCAGATTTCATATACCAGCTTCCCAGCCTTTCACACCCGGTCACCTGTATCAGTCACTTTTCTCACTGATGCAGCAGAATATCTGGCAAGAAGAAACCATGTAGAAAGGGTCCACTCGGGTTCACAGTTTGACTGGGACAACCTGTCATGGCACATGGAGAAGCTGCGTTAGTTTGTGTTCTGTGGTAAGAACAGCATGGCCTAATGCAACATGGTGGAAGAAAGCGTTTATTTGGCTTACATTCTGAGACCCCAGACACACGTAAAGAGTGGTTCTCCTCCCTCTAGTTAGAACTGTTTGGAAATGTTCTTGCAGGCAAATGCTCCCAGAGATGTGTTTCCTAGGTGACTTTAATATCTGTCAATTTGACAATAAAGGTTAATTAAATTTCACCAAGTTTTTTTTTGAGAATGTGTATGGTAAATCATAATTATACCTTATTGAAAGGAACTTCTCAGGGGCATAAGATTTAAAATATAGTAAATTAAGAAAATATCAGATGAGAAGATGACTCAGCAGATAAAGTGTTTGTCACACAAGCATCAGGTCCAGAGTTCATAATCCCAGGACCCATGTAAAAGCCATGTACGCATAGCTGCCTGCCTGCAATCCCAGCATGAGTGGGTGGAGACAGGAAATCCCTGAAGCAAGCTGGTTAGCCAGACTATCCAAAACTGCAAGCTTTGAGATTCTGTCAGAGATCCTGCCACAATATACAAAATAGATATAATACAAAAGATACAACTGGGAAAAACATTTGACATCAACCTTCAATCTCCATCCACATAGACACACAAACATGTGAGCCTGCAAACTGACATGTACCCACACACATGCAAACATGCATGTATCCTACAAAATGGTACATACACTCAAAAAGAGAAAGGAAATACACACAGACCCACACACCACATATCGATGTATTTAGAACTATGATGTAAAAAGTATTGACCAACTATCTTGAAATTGGAATAGTTTAGTCAGTAGGCACATAAGAAATTGAACACAATCTAGTCCTTGTGGCAAATACTTGCAATCCTAGCACTTGGAAAGTGGAGGCAGGAAGATCAAGCGTTCAAGGTAATCTTCTTCTACTTAGACTGAGCTACCTTTACTGCTCAAAAAGGAAAGGAGAAGAGGGCGGTAAGATGGCTCAGTGAGTAGTGGTGCAGGACGCAGAACCTGACAGCTTAGGTTGTATCCTTGGGAGCCACGTGGTGGAAGGAGAGAACCAATTCCCAAGTTGTACTTCCATATGTACATCATTGACATACACATGTGTGCACACATACATACATACACACACACACACATACATTCGTTTACATACACTATGCACACAAACACAAATAAATAAGGATAATCTCTAAACTTTTAAAGGAAAAAAACAAACAAATTTAAAGGAAAATTCAAACAAAAGATGGTAGCAAATTGAAGAGACCCCAAAATATTAAATATGTCTCTATAGAGCAGACTGCAATGCATATCTGTTTGTTTGGTTGGTTGGTTTTGTTTGTTTTTCTGTGGTTGGTTGGTTGTTTGAGCTCAATCTGTATGAACCATTTAGTTTAGTGAACTTCACAATGGGTATAATCTAAGAGCAGTAAATATCAATTTGAGTGTCAAGATTTTTAAGCCCAAATACCTATGATAAGACACTGTGTAAAAAAAAAAAAAAGTATAAAACAAGGCAGTTCACGAGGCTGACTGGCTTCATTCGAAACAGGTGATGGCGTGACGTCCTTTCAGGGTGTGTTTCTGCCGCCTCTGTGAAGAAGAAAAGATTAAATATTCGCAGGAGGAATACTGCACCCGCCTTAGGTATCTCATCAGGTTCCCCAGACCCCCGCTGTCAGATCAAAGAAGCTGGGTTACTGCTCAAGGCTTAGATGTCAGCTCAGTCACCATGGCCCATGTTCATCTGAGACACTGGAAAGTAGGCATTGACACTTCTGGGCAATCAAAAGACCGCAGATATCTTTTGTCGAAATGCTTTAAAGGTCATAGTTAAAAGCGACAGTTCTGACCTTCTCTGAGGAATGGCTAGAAGCTTCTTGCCTGCCAAGCTTTCCTCTGGCAGGTGAAGAGCGGAGAAAAGAGGAGCAGAACGGAAGGATGGCTTGAGGATGGCCTGAAGATGCAGCTAAGGAAACAGGCCTGGCTAGGAGAAATAAAGAGGAGGCAACTCTCACCTGGGGAGAGCATCAGCAGGCCCAGTGTGTAAACACACCACCCACGTCATCAAGACCTAGTAGTATCAAAAAAAAATAAATAAATAAAAATGGAGTCTAGAATAACCTCAGGGCTTCTGTGGCAGCCAGAGCCTGAGGAGGCTAGTAGGGTAAGTTAGTGAGCTGACACCCTGCTTTTCAGCTTTTCCCATCTGGGCTCCTACCCTGCCGAACCACAGCAACCTTCTAGAGTACAAGCAGTGAATCTTACAGCTAGGCATTGTGGGTTTCTCTCTAAAGCCTTGCGTGTGTGCAGAGCGTACTGCTGGCTGGTCTCCCTCTGCCTTTGCGGTGCTCTCGCTGTGCTTAAATATTTTGACACTAGGAGCACATGACATTAAACATTTAACATGGCTAGTATTCTTTTTATGATACCCTTCGTGATTCCCATTTCTGTTGCTAAGGCCACGGTAAACTAGCCACCTCACCTATTGTTATAGCAACAGTCATAAGCGTTTATGAAGTGCCTCCAGACGCTTGAGAGACCATTTAAAAGTACAATTTCTTTCCTCAAAGATTTTTAACAATTTTCCTGTATAACGCAAATGGAATGAAGTGTCAGGAGACCAAAATACCGTCGGCATCCAAGTGGTGCATGAATATTAAATTCACAGGGGCGTTCTAGGCTTTCGAACAAAACCACAACACATACATAGAAAATGAGTAGGCATTTATTTTTCTATAAAATAGGACTTGTATGTGTACTTGTCGGTACGTGTTCCTGTTAGTGCACTTGTGTGCACAGGTACCTGTGTGTGTGCCTTGTGTGTGGAGGCCAGCAATCAGCCTCTGCTGTCATTCCTTGGGAGCCAGCCACCTGTGTTTCTCATGGACTTGGAGCTTGACAAGTGGTCTGCACTGGTTGGCCAGGGAGCCCCCAAGATCTACCGGGCTCCCTTCCCCAGTGCTGGGAGTAGAAGCATCATGCCCCACCCCCAGCCTTTTAAAGCAGATTCCGGAGGCTAAACTCTGATCCTGGTGTTTACACAGCAACCGCTTTACCCACTGAACTTTTTCCCGGGGCCCTACCCAAATGGGATTTGAAGTGAATAGCTAATGGATAAATTGCTTCCTAAGAATTGCTGACAAACATCGCCTCTGAGCACTTGCCTTTGCTCGAAAGAGTCCATTAGGACCAAAGACACAATGGAGGGAGGAAAATAGTAGCCGAACCTTCCATCCAGCAATTAGAAGAATGCGAATAGAAAAAAAAAAATCAGAACCCATGATTGGGCAATTGGTAGGAAGAGTAAAAAAAAAATTATAAACATGGCTTTCCTAAAAAGCAATCCCATTGACCTTGGGAGAGGGTTGAAGGGGAGGGGAGAGACAAGGAGGGGAGCAGAGAAAAATGTAGAGCCCAATTAAAATCAATAAAATTAAAAAAAAAAGCAACACCGTCATGAGAGACTCCGTCTTTGCAAACACCAGCTCCTTTACAAAAGAGGGAAACAGACTCAGGAAGAGCCCATCCCTGCCCAAAGCCTATGGTAGAGCTAGCAGTCTCAACCCTTGTTTTGTGTCTCTCACTGCTATGGGGGAAAAATCATCAAACAGTTTAAAGGAAGAAACACTTATTTTGCTCATGGTTTCAAAGGTTCCGAGAATGACCAGTATTTCTGAGCTCATGGTGGGTCAGTACAGCAAAAGCAGCAGGAAGGAAGAGGCTGTTCACCTCAAGGCAGACAGGAAACAGGGGATCACAACAGGAAGGGGTAGGACAAGTTACAGCCCCAGAGGCATGCTTCCAAGGACCGATTCCCCCTTCCAGGCTCTACCTTTGAGAGCAGCCATCTCCCATGACTTTTTAGCTCACCAATGGATCAACGTGCTTTAGGTCACGCCCCTCGGGATCTGGTCCTCTCTGGAAACATCGGCTCCTCTACACTCAGAGCTGTGCTTTACTAAGGCCCTGGGTGTCTCTCGATCCAACCAACTCAACAATAGAGACTAGTCATCCTCCTCCCTCCCGGGCAACCTCAGCCACCTATAACCTGCAAGGCGCATGCAGCCATTGCCATCACCCACTGTCTCCGCATCCCGGACCTTAGCCTCCTCGGTGAGAAGACAGTAGTTGTGATGGTTAGTGTTAACTATAAAGTTGAGAGGATTTAGAATCCTCTAGGAGGCAAATCTCTGCACACAGCTATCTCTGGAAGGACACCATAAATACCTTAGTGGTCTCCCTGCGGGTCAGTGTTCACATGCCATAGATCTCACAGCTCCAGATACAAATAAAGTCCCAGGTCTTCCTAGATAGAATGAGGATGAATTAATCAAAAACTTTCCAAGACAATTGAGCAAAAATCCTGGATCCAAGCCATGCAAAAACAGTTTCAAAAAAAAAAAAAAAACTCACAGAAATTTCTAGATGAGATACTAATTGCTTCAGGTCCATGTAGCAGTAGACTCATATGGTGTTTGTGAGAAATCAGATTGAGTTCTGCAAGGCTTTTCCTTTATCAGGCTGATCTCTGAGTGGCAAAATGGCTGCCGTAGCTCCAAGCCTCATATCTCATTGGCTGTGGTATCCTTCTGTGAACCAGTTCCTCAAGGACTTCAGACAACCGTGGACTGCCCAGCTGGGGATATGGTTTTGTGGTACAGCATTTACCTAGCATGGATGAAGCCCTGTGTCCATTCCCAGTACCTTATAAACAGATGTGGAGAGATGGTCGGTGGTTAAGAGGGCACACTTTGGTCCCAGAACCTACATGGCAGCTCACCCCTGCTTGGAACAATCTGTAGCGCCAGGCTGGTTAGATGCCACTGCTTCCAAGGGTACCTACAACTCACACAAACATAGCCACACAGAGACATTAAACATACACATCTACACGTAATTAAGCATAAAATAAATCTTCTTTAATATTTTTTTTAAAAAGGAATTACTACACACAACTGAAATTGCGTTCTCAGAAGAAATGTCAAGGGCTCTTTCTAAAGAGAGGAGACTTTGGTTGACTCTAATGCACACATGACCACCATGATGAGTTAGACCCTTCCGGTCATGTTCAGCCTCCCTGAGTCTTTATTAGGCTGTTAATAGCTACGGTCAAATATCTAAATTCTCACTTTCTCTTCGACATGAAGCATGCTCAGGGTTTAGGGAGTCAGTCCACATTCACCTCCTGCTGCCTCAGTTTACCTAGTGGACAATTTCTTCAGCTTCGGTTTCCTCCTCCCCTTAAGATTTATATTATTTCTATTTTATGTGATGGGTGTTTTTCCTGCATACATCTCTGTGCACCATGTGTGTGCAGTGCCTGTGGAAATCAGAAAAAGGTGTCAGATCCCTTACAAATAGAGTCACAGACAGGTGTGAGCGGCCATGTGGGTGCTAGGAATCAAACCCTGGTCCTCTGGAAGAGCAGCTGGTTCTCTTTACTGTTTGACCCATCTCTCCAAACCCCAGCTATGACTTTTTAACATATTATTGTTTTGATTTTTGAAGTTGCATTCATGAGAGAAGGTGCCTGCTCCACACATGTGGAGGTCAGAGGGCAGCTTGCAGGGGCAAACCTCTCTTTGCAACATCTGAGACCCAGGAACCAACTCAGGTCATTGAGTTTAGCAGCAAGCGCCTTTCCTCCTGGGCCATGTTTACCATGGTAGGCTTTTAATATATTCTTTCCTACACGTTCCCAATAATCTTGAAGGATCCGTGAGATTAGTGGCTCATTTACAAACAAAAGCTTCATCCTGTCACCTGGAGAATGAACACACGCAAAGGAGACATCTGAGAGAGCGAGGCAGAAAGTACCGCTTCATTTCATAGCTGACAACTAATTAAAATGAGAAGAGAAGGAGCTGCCCAACATGTAATTATAGAAAACGGCTGATGAGGTAATGAGCAGAAGCTAAATCAGAGCGGACAGGCAAACCGCCGGGACGACTTGCTGCTGCAGAGAGGGAGCAAGGGGGATGAAAGGTTTACCTGGCACTCTGAACTCTAACAAGCTTTTCCCAGCCGCGGCTTCGCGTTCTTTCTTGGTCTCTGACCTTACCTCCCGTTCATATTCACACTGTAGGCTCTACCAGGCTGTTCCTTCAGCCTTCACTCAGAAGAAACTACAAGAGCCTCCTGGGTCTTGTCTCGTGAGTTCTCTGAGGCTAGAGGCCAACTAAGCCGAGTGCATCCCGTAAGAGGGGGAGTCCAGTGCACCGCTGCTCCTTCCGTGTGCACGTGACTGAAGGACCAACAAACAGATTCTATGCTGGGAAAGTGAGAGGAAAGGTCACAGGGGCAGATCCTAGCACAGTCTGTCCTAAAGGATCCTGGTTCTCGGGCTACAGCGCCCCCACAGACTGCTTATTTGAAATGCCGTGTAGTGATAGTACGCACACCAGCAGGTCACAGATGGGGTCCATGCTGGGGAGTGCCAGCTCAAAACCCTGGATGTGGGCCTGAGTAGTAAGTGAGTTGGCCAGTCAGGCCTCTGCCAGTACTGCGCCTCCCACCCACACAGGTGAGGGTCAGAGCCCGCTCTCCTGCATCCACCTCATGGGGGGGGGGGGGTCAGATCTCCTGCAGCTGTGATAGGGGGTGGAGGCAGCTCTCCCAGGACTGGGGTCAACAGCTCTAGCTCTCCTGTGTGGGGGCAGGGCCAGATCTCCCAGAGAGGTGAGCGCAACCCTCAAATTTCAACACGCATGGTTTGCATAGCCCCTGGTGGTAACGTGGGTCACAGACATCAGCACAGACCCCAGCTTCAGCAGGATCACTGACCCAGACAATGCCCTTGGCAGCAGTTCAGGTCTGGACGTCACCATGGTCCTGGGAGGCAGCTCAGGTCATTCAGATCAGTATGGCCCCTGTGGCAGTATGACCTCCAGACACCAGCATGGCCTCAGATGGTGGCTCATCCCCCAGGCATCTGCATGACTGTTGTTGGTAACAGGAACCACAGACATAAACACAGAGCCTGGCTGTGGTAGGGTCACGGACCCAGACATGACCCTTGGTATCATCTCAGGCCCAGATGTCAGCATGGCCTCAGGGGGCAGCGCAGGGCATCCCAATCTGTATGGCCCTGGGCAGCATAGTTCTTGGACACCAACATGGTGTTAGCTGGTGGTTCGGATCCCAGGCAACCTGTGTCCTTTGGTGGTGACATGGGCCATGAACATTACCACAGACCCCAGCTGCAGCAGGACCACAGACCTGGACATGGTTCTCAGCAGCAGCCTAGGCCTGGGAGTCATCATGAGTCCAGGTCCACAGAGCTGCTCACTGTAATGGCGCCCACCTGCCTGGTGCCTCAAGGTGTCTTCCACCCACCCAGACTGAGCAGGGCTGGGTGGGTCTGTACTTGGGATGTTTTTAAAAATATAAAATACCATTAAAAAAATAGTAAGTTGCCAAATTCCAGGACATATACTAGTCTGGCTGCCTTCTTTAAAGAGAAGGTCAAAGATAAAAAGAAAGTGGTCAAGTATAACTCAAATATGAAGAAGTAGGAAGTGTGAAAATGACTATAAAATTTATCATGGGTGGTTATTTATTATTTATAAGATTTATTCATGTGGTTCATGTGAATGAAAGCATTCCTGAGCATGTCTTACAACCTGAATTTGATCCCTGAGATGCACATAGTGGAAAGAGACTAACTTCCAAAAAAAAAAAAAAAAAAGTCCTCTGACTTCCACACATGTCCTGGTAACAGCACACACTCATGCACGTGCACACGTTTAGACACACACACACACCAGTAAAAAAATAATAACAATTCATCATGAAATAAATGAGAAATCACTGAAGCATTTGAGGCACCAGATGATAGCAACAGTAGTGCATTGATGGACAGCGATACTGATGGAATGGTATCTCTGAAGAAAATCAAACCATAGGATCCCAAGAAAGGAGGAAATACGAGTGTGGGGGAGGAATGTCCCTAACGGGAGCAGAAGACGGCACTGCTTTGCTGTGTGTTCATTTTGTATGCATGAAGCAGGGTCTAAGAAAACAATTTGAGGGCAAGCAGTTGTCTCCGCGATGGTCCTTGTCATCACCATCTTCATCGGTAGAGATGTGGATCAGGGAGGGAGGCCAACCACTGGAGGAGCCAATATGCAGCAGGATCAACAGGATGAAGGACTTAGGCAGATGTGCACCCATGGGCAAGGAGGTGAGCCATTGTTGGCCAGCAGAATTGTATGCAGTGGGAAGCTTGTGGGGAATCCGGCATAGCAGCAATCCCATCCCCTTGAGGACCTTGGCAGATCCTACAGTAGGAAACAGAAAGCATTTGTAGTTTGACAGCTTTATTCCTCTTCTCTGTACAGTGAGCGGCCTGTTATCTGGGAAGCTGGAAGGAGAGGTGTGGTGTGGTGAGGCCGGAGGGTTAAGGGACAAACAAACTTCTAGAGAGGGAGGACTGGAATGGCTCCATCTCCACCACTTGTGACTCTTTTTCCAGCATGTGTCCAGCATCTTCGTTATGGATGATAAAGAGCCAGATAGTCGGGTCTGTCTGCCTTAGAGCTTTGCCAGGAAGGTGCCATGAATTGGCACTGAAGCCATGGAGCAGAGGACAGGGCAAGAAAAATAAACCCACAGGTGACCCTTGTGATCTTGTCCCAGAAACAAGAGTGCTGATGCTCTTTTTATCCCGTCTTTTTTTTTTTTTTCTGCTAAGCTATTTTTACTGTAGTCATTACTTCCACCGGGACTTTTGCAACTAGTAAAATGAAGGTCAGAGAACCAGAGAGAATGCTGAAGGAAGAGGCTTTTCTAGGTGTCTTTTCACCTATGGCTGTGAAAAGACACCGTGACCATGACAATTCATAGAAAAAAAAAAACATTTAATTGGGGACTTGCTTACAGATTTGGTTGTCCGTTATCCTGGCAGGGAACATGGTGGCAGGAAGGCAGGCATGAATGGTTGTAGCTGGGAGCTACACCTGATGTGCAGCCAGCAGGCAGAGAGAGACACTGGGCCTGGCATGGGCTTTTGAACACTCCCAGGGATACACTGCCCCCAACAAGGCCACACCTCCTCCACCTAATCCTCCCAGTTTTCCTAATTGTGAACCAAGCATTCAAAGGGATGAGCCTTTTACAGGCCGTTCTCATTCAAACCACCGCAGTCTGTAACCATTTGGTGAACCCAAAGGCCCTACAAGACATCACAACCTCTGCTTCATGATTCTTCACTT
Organism: Microtus ochrogaster; assembly: GCF_000317375.1. Classification (NCBI taxonomy): domain Eukaryota; kingdom Metazoa; phylum Chordata; class Mammalia; order Rodentia; family Cricetidae; genus Microtus; species Microtus ochrogaster. The sequence goes on from NC_022009.1 coordinate 111,544,633, forward strand.
TGTTCCTGTTCTTTTTCCTGTACTTTGGTTTCTCTCGTGGATGGATTGAGTACATTCCCATAATATCCCAAGCATCACTTAGAACAGCTATTGGCCCTGGCTGCCATTCTGCTTACACATAAAGATTTATTTATAAATAAATACAGAAAAACAGACAAAGAACAACTATGCCTGGACCTCTCCTCTGACTATCACAGTCCCTAGTGGGTCAGCTCATCAGCTCCCCTGGTGGTCCCACTTACTGGGGTGGAGTTGAGGCTCAGTGAACTGGACTCAGAGCACCAGTCTGGCTTCCTGCTGAGAGGCAGTAATTCCTTCTTGCCTGAGTTACTTGCTCATCAAGTCGGATAGATCTGAAAGAATATGGCTTCCCACACAACATGCAAGAGACACAACCAGAGAGTGGGCACGTGCCCTTCTGCTCACTGATGTGAGAAGCAAGTAATGGGCTAGGTTTTCAGTTTTGATTAACTTTGATGCCCAGTTTTTGAAAAAAAAAATTGAAAATTGCACACACACACACACACACACACACAAAATAATAACAGTAAAGAGGACAAAAAATTAGAGGGGCCAGGGAGGTGGGGGTGAACCAAAAAGAGTTATGGGAAATAGTAGAGGGTGAATACTATCAAAATACACTGTATATAATTTTCAAAGAATTAGTAAAACATGTTTTAAAAGAAACATTTATTATAGCTGTGTTGACAAAATAGAGTGCATTCATAATGAGTGGTCCTGAGATTTTTGACCAATCACAAAACTACCCAAAGTGGAGCACCATCAGGCAGCTCTCCATCCTGGAGCTCCCTCTGGGAACACTCCCCTCTTTCCCAAGGTCAGGATCACTGGAGCCATCAGAAGAAGAAGCTGATACCATGGTGCTTTAAGACAGCATGTGGTAGTGTTATTCTACCACGTCAGCTCCCTGCATCCATGAGGACCTCCCAGGCTCTTTCCAGAACATTCCAGGGGTGTGCACTTTGGCATGTGGCCACTAACTAAAATAATGATGGATTCATTCTGATGAACTCATTTTCAATCAATGAATCGATTTAAAAAAAGAGGACCAGGCAATAAAAAAAAAGTTCACAGAACATTTATCTCTCATTGATCACCTCTTCTCTGCCACTCTTGGCATCCATAAGACAGTCCATGAGCACTTGATAGATGCCAGGTTTTATACTGTCTCTGGGGATAAAAAGGTCATTCAGCAGTTTGTTGGAAAAAAAATGTCTCAAGAAAGCTTGCATTATGTTTGATAAATGGGACGCTGTTAAAATAAAAAGATAATGCTTATGTTCTTGATGTCTGCATACCGAAATTTGTAGGTTGCTGTCAATATTGTGTGCCAGGAAATTTCACTCTCTCACTATACAGTCAGGATGGTGCTATTGTAATATCGCTGTCTCAATGCTGTAGCCGTGGTAGGAAAGCTAGTGTTCTGGCAACAGCTTGTTGTCTCTAGACGCCAGGCTTTCAGAAGCTGCTCTATGCTTCTCTCAGACCCAAAATGACTTTTCAATACAGCCTACCATGTAGAAGGAGTATGCCTCTACATTAATAAGTTTTATCGTCACTGAAACCAAAAGCCTGACAGAAACAGCTTGAGGGAAGATGCATTTGGGCTTCCAGTTTTTGGAGGCCTCATCCATGGTGGCGGGAAGGAAAAATCAGAGCAGAGCAATTCCTATCATGGTGACCGGAAAGCAGAGGAAAGGCAAATAGCATAACTTAGAGAAGGACATAGGCCTTAAAAGAACACCCACAGACCTTCCTTCATCTAGGACCTCCTAGGTCTCACCACCATTTGATAATGTCATCGTATTGCGACTCCATCACAGGATCTGTGTGTTCATTATGGCAGAGCCTCCACAATCTAAACACCTCGAGAAACTCCGTTGTGGACACATCCTGAAAAGCCTTCCACTAATCTCCTTGCTATCCCTTAATCTAATCAAGAAAATAGTAAGGCAATGAAGGTTAGCCCTCGGGCTCTGTGTAGAGTCTAGAATAAAGTGAATCTCCTGATATTAAAGATAGATCAGTATGGTTTTATGATTTAGGATCGCTCCACTTTATTCTTAATGTTGAGCTAAATTTCTAGATATAATTATTAAACAAGAAACATTTCTATCATGCTGAAAGAAATAGAAGAGTCTGCATAAGAAGAGTCTGTGTCATTCTGCAGGTGATGTAGAAATACCCACCCAGGACTTGGTATAGTTGGAAATCTTCCATTAGGAAAATATTATAGATACATTTTTAAAGCTGAAATTATTAACAGCTAATATCCCTAATGCATTAATGAAGTAAGCTAATGCTTCTATGTAAATTAATGAATCTACAGGCAAACATAGGAACTGAATTAATTTGAGTGCAATATGGCTGAGAATGAGAATTATTTTAGGTTTTTGTCAAATCGTCCCATATATATTTTCTGTTTTCATTATTTTATGGTTCAAGAATTTCTTAGCCAGAAATCACATTTGTATCTCTGCTTCAGCAAGAATGTCACACTATTCCTACTTCCTGAACACGAAATTTGTCTTTTAATAACATTTAATATCCTACGCATCTGATCGTTCATGGCCCAGGAAGAAGACTTTGAAAGAAATGTTGCAAAACAGTTTTTTTCATCTTTTTTACAATTATTATCTTCTTGTTTTCACCTAGACATTTTCCTTGCCTTTCAGGAAATTGAAATACATTCTTAACAGATCCTAACAGCCGCACGCACACACCCTGTGCTTTTATATTCAGAAACACCAAAGTTTCCAACATTATCGCTGTTTGAGGTAGGACACCTCTCTGAACTACCAGTGATGAAAAGGGCTCAACACAAACACTCACAAAGGGAAAGATGCAGAAAGTCACACTGACTTTCCGATTTCTTGGTAAGAGTATTTTTCCAAAATTCTTATGCATAGTAACTTGCTGTGGAAAAGCATGAGCGACCCAAAAAGGAACAAAAGAATGTGTTTGAGCACAGACTAAATTCCAGGAACTGTGCAAAGATCTCATAGGGAAAAAAAACATCATGTATCTTAGTCATAGGTCACATTTTGGAAGACAATATTATTTTTTTTAAGTTTAAGAATCAGAAATTGCATGTATTTCTTGTACCCTACAATAAACGTCTACTTTTGCTCTAACAGTGTTTAACTCACCTACATTAACTACTCTACATATTCTTCCGAGAACTTTTCTTTTTTTTTTTTTTTGGTAAGGCAGTTTTCTCTACATAAAGATATTGTATTTTTAATAGTGTTCATATTTCAATAAAAATACTTTTGCAAGATCAAAATATTTTC
>NC_022009.1:111548786-111561534 GCF_000317375.1 Microtus ochrogaster
AGTTTTTGGTGCCCATTTGAGTAAATAATCTTCAATACATAGCCAACAGTACTAGAAAATATTAGGATGTATGACCCAGAGACTTAGAATACAAACCACATTCAGTGTTCCTTTTCCATGGTCATAAAGTAAGAAGAATCATGATCTGTTGAACCTTTTTTATGAATGGATTGTCCAACAAAAAAACAATTTTCAAGTAGCTTTTGCTTTAGATTAGAAAAGTAATAGGTACGTACTTTACTGATGTATGCAAAAGAAATGAAAGAATTTAAAGAATAAAAACGTTAAGGATATTACATGTTTTTATTTTGAATTTTCCTAAGAGGCTTAAGGAACCAAATCAATTCAGAATTCATGTCTTTGTAAAGAAGTTCCAGGGGGCAAATTTCTGGCTTTACATTAGTAGTTACGGTTAATCTAACACTAAAGTTCAGATCAAGGCTTATGGTGCACCAAGATATCTGTCCTACTGTTGCTCACATAGCTCCTGAGCTACGGTGACGAGTCGAGTCTACTTGTGATGTGCTTTAACACTCTTCTAGGATTTTAACCACTTCTGTATGTCACATACCTGCCACCCCTCCTATTTTACTATATTCCAAGGAGTGGAGAAAAGGATTTAGATGGTGTTTAGTCCTTAGAAGTGTGTGTACGTGTGTAAGCACACTTTCTTAGCAGTAAATGGGGGTACTTACTATTCACACCTCACATGCCTGGGAGGCACACTCAAGTTCCATATGGCCTTCCCTGCGTCCTTGTCTAGTTTTATTGCTCTTCCAAGCTCTTTTGAGAAGTCCAGGTGTGAAAGATCACCACCCTCACCCCCTGAGAGCGTGGTGGTGTCACCCGTTCTTGCAAGGAAAGGTAATCAAAGCCAAAAGAGGCTCCGTTGCTATCCCATTTGTTAACTCTGGCCAGATGCTCATTAGCAACACCCCAGACGCCAGAAGCAAGAGACGAGGCTGCAGCAGCTTGGATCCGAAAATAAGGGCCAGGCTCCGTGTCAAACACTGGCAGTTGCGCGAAGGAACAAGTGCGCGCGGGAACACGGAGGGATGGTTTCTCCGCGACATTTGCAGGAGATGTGGCCTTGAGCTGTGTCGCAATCACAGCCTGACAAGCCCACAGTATCCGTGCTTTGCCCACAGCAGGGCTTCTCCGTGCAACATGTGGCATTCAGATCTCTGGGTTGCTTGTGAAATACGCAGGTGATCTGGCTGCTGGTCAGATACAAATAATCAAAATCTCAGAGTGGAGCTTCTAGGGAATTCTAATGCGTAACATTCATGCCGCGAAGAGTTAATGGCAGCTTTGGGGCAGAGGCTGTTAACCTTTTAAATTCTATTTCACCTGTCTCCTAAAACTCCTGTGTTGATGCTATGCTATTGCTATTATTACTACCATTATTATCACCATCTACGCCATCATTTTTATTGTTGCCACCAGCAGCTATCCTCCTAGTGAGTGGAGAACTCACGACTCCAGCCCTGGCCTGCCTGGCTACACTGCTTCCTCAGCAAGCAGGCATCTCCATTTTTCATACAGGAGGTGAAAAGTCCAAGAAGTGAATTCCTCAACCTGACCTCAGCCACCTGTCTAGATACCCTAGACCAGTCCCTAGAGATTCCTCCTTACGCCAAGGATTTCTGGGTTCTTTACTCTGTTTATTCTTGAACTTCGCTTAATGAGTGAGCAGAGTTCTTTCCACACTATCTGATTAAGAGAATCACGATAAATAGAAAACCACGTTAGCCCACCTAGGATGATATAGTAATGCGTTAAATTCTAGAATCAGAGACTACTGACTACACAGCTATTGCTCCACCCCACCCCACCCCCAGCGAGGACTGTGACATCTCTTCCTCCAGCATCTGCCCACAATGTCACCACCCCTTCTCACCAAAGTCACTGCTGCAAAGTGGGAACTGTCCTAGCACCCTTCTCTAGTAAAGGAAATGACTGGTCGAACCACATCCCAACCACCTAGAAGCTAAAAGAACTGATGAATTACCAATGAGCGTCATTCCTTCTTCAAGAAATCAAAGTAATTATGCTTGATAAGAAATTACCCCCCCCTTACTTTGAAGATTACTGATAGGCAAAAAGCAATTCAGTTAAACTTAGCCAACATTGACCAACCATCTGTTAAGTTGCCACTTTTATTCTAGGGCTTTGGAGAGTGGTGAGTGTGTCAAGGGTCAGGGAGGTGGTCCCCTTGAACAAAGTAAGATGAACGCAACAATAGATAACTTCAAAAAGGGGAAACACTATTTTATTTTTAAGTTATGGCTATATATGTAGCTTTATTAGCTTGCCATCGCTATAATGAAATATCTGACATGGGATACTTATTTAGCTTAAAAGTTTGAAGGTGCAAAGCCCAAGATAAGTGGGAATAGGGGTGGTAGGAGGTATAGAGGGGCAGTTCACTTGACCTCTATGAGGTCAGTAGGTGCTGCTGGCCCATTGTGACAGGAATACATGTCCGAACAAACAAATGACTGCATCTCAAACAAGAACAGAGAGGATAGAAGGGCAAAAATTGCTCCTTTTGTAACAACTACCTCATGAATTCTGCCAGGGAGTGTCCTCAATAACCTTTGACCTCCAACTAGGCTATACCTCTTAAATTCTCTCCACTTCCCAATAGCACCAAGCCAACTTTTCAACGTAAGAACCCTTGGTGGCACGCAAACCATATTCAAACTACAGCAATAACATAAGCATATGTGATACATATGCTGTTTTATGATAATAGTTTTAGTCAATATAAAAAGAAAATTGTTTACCATTAACTATTTTCCATCATAATTCACCACAATTTTGCCCTAACATCTGTTCTTCTGTATGAACGTGTCCTTCAGGCTGTCTTTCACTGTGATGTATACAATACAACCTTAAGTTCTTAAAAGAGACATGGAAGAGTGTTTTGGGTTTTTTTATGCTTCTTTTTGGAATGAAACTGCTCCTTAAACTAGTGTTATCCCAACACGACTGGAATCACTGCCAGTTTTCAAGTGTAAAATGGCCTTGTCTTTCTCTGACATATATATGTACAGTTCTGGCTTTCGTTATTTGTTTTCAATACTAATAAAAGTGAGCTAAATGATGCTAGTTTATTTGCAAAAAAACTTGAAATCAGAGACCTTTTTGTCAATCCAGTTTTGAACAACACAATCTTGAAGGTTGGATTTTAGGCTATAATTCTCATCTAGAAACGAATTGTCATTCCTCAGTAAGTGACTTCCCCAAGCTTTGTCACATCTGAGACTAACAAATAATCCAGGCAAACGTAGTTTCTGAATTAATGGCATCTTGACTTACATTTTATAATTTGTTGATGGTGGTTACAATCAATATACATTTGGTAGAAACCATACTTTGATTTTTGCTGTGATGTTAGGGATGAAATCCAGGGCCTTGTGCAAATAAACTAGCATCATTTAGCTCACTTTTATTAGTATTGAAAACAAATAACTCCACCACTGAGCTAAACCCCAAACCTTCGCACTTTGCCTGTAAATTTCGACCCTTTCCTGGGGTAGAATTTGTGTTAAATACTGTCACGATGCTAGGCAGCAGCAGGTGGGTGAACCCGTGGTCAGCCAACCGCCATGCGGGAAACAGCTAACAGCTGATTCTAAGCATTAGGCTGCTAAGTTAATTGCTAAGCTAGGGTCTTTGGTAAATGAGGTATGTGAAATGCGTTTGGCTCACGGTATTGCCAACACTCACTAGATTTACCAGTCAAGGAACATCTGTTCTTGGGACTGTCCCCGTAGAGAAGTATTCAGGCACAGCTGATTTGTAGGATCAGCAAGAAGCTCAGGCTCCAGGATGTCTCCGGGACTCAGTAGAGCCTCAGTAGAGACGGGTCTGATCTCACTGACGACTTGAACAACTAAAAAAAAACAAACAACAAACAAAAGAACTGCTTTCACAGCACAGCCCAAGCCAGCTAGGAAATTCGTTAAGCAAACGTTGACCTGATTTTGCTTGAAGACATAGAAGAACAGCTAATTTGTGGGATTCATTACCGAATCCGTGGCTTGTCCCATTTTAGCTCTTCGCCCAAAGCCATTATTAATAAATGGGGAAATTAAGGGACTCAGGTACAATGTTCCAACAAAATAGTGCCATCTTCGGTCTGCAGCAACCCCACCCACCTCGGGCAACAGTGACTTTGACCAGATTATTACGTTTCTAAATGATCTGAGACTCCACCCCCCCCCACACACACACACACATGTTTTTTCCTTTCATGAGCCTGATAATTCAAAGTTCTCACCAGGCCACAAATAGTCAACAGTGTGCTGTCCCTCAGATCTGCTTTCTCCTTTGCTGCCACACAGAGAGTGGCTCCAGCTGTTTGACTTGTGCTGAGCCCTCTTCACTCTCTGCCTGACGTGCTGAGCCAGTTCTGCTAACTTTCTCAAATGTTTGTTCTCTGGACTCGTCATTCCTGCCACATTCAAAAGGACTCTTTATAAACATCTTGTCTGTGAAAAAGTTGTGACACCCAGGCAATTATTTTCACTTAATACAGAGTTTAATCACAGCACCTCACTTATTTAATTCCCATTCCAAACCAAACATGGACCATTTCCTCAAACCGTTAAGTTTTTCAAAGACCATCTTTTCTGTGTACAGGTCACGACTGGTTTTATTTTGGTTCCTTAGGGTGGGATTTTTCTTTGTTAGCATTCTTTGTTTGGAATATTCTTTGGGAAAAAAATGTCTCTGCCTATTTTTTTTCTTAAAAGAATTAACTCCGTTTTTTTTTTCTTTAATTACAAGTTCACATCCTCTTATTTTTGCTGTAAGAAAAATAGCAATTAGCATATGGTACAAAGCAGTAGCCATTTTCATCTAATGTTAAGAATATACCTGGAAGCAGGGTGGGGAGGTTCACGAATGAACCGGCACAGTCTTTCCCAAAAGCGCCCCCCCCCCCCAGTTTGGGGAATGCCTACCTAGAAAGGACATTGACACTTTGTTGTCAGTGTTTGCTGAAAATCCAAACTTTTTCAGAAAAATTTCCTAAGTCTTTAAATGTCAGTAACTCATTCAAAATTCCCTGAAATCCAAGTTGGTTGGCTCCGTTTTAGTGAAGCAGAATGAGCCTGCAAGCTGAGCATCAGCCGTGGGCTGCCTATCCGCAACCTCTGGAGATAGAGTGTGCACGCGTAAGGTGATTTCCACACGTTTGTCTTAGGACAAAGAAAATAGCACATCAGCATATGTCTGTGGGTACCACACTAATTGAGAGATAGTTGAATTCAGCAGTGTGGTACACTAAAGGGGGCAACCTTCTCAAAGCCGAGCATGTTGGTGGGAGCTTGGGTGTGTCACCTAGTGCTGGCTAATGTGAGACTCCTTAACTGTAGACACAGATAAAATTGCCCTCTGAGTCTGTCAAATGATTCAAGAAAAGTTTTGTCGTCTACTTCCTGGCATCTAGAAGGTGTGCGTGGTGGTAGCTATGACCCTTACAGTGAAATGTAGAATATATATATATATATATATATACACACATATATACACACATATATATATACACATACACACACACACACACACACACACACACACACACACACACACATATATTGCCAGCAGCATTTCTTTCAAGCCCTAGAAGCGTTAACCACGCCCATGCCTTTACTGCTTCTACTCTTGCCCAGGTCTCCCTCTGACTCATGTTTCACCCCGTGGCCTGATGGTCCAGACACAGCTCATCAACACTTTCACATTCTCTGCCTTCTTGTTTTTCCAAGATCCTGTCCATGCAGAAAGGCCTACCCCCTTCTTCTCCATTCCCTTTACTCCCGTAAGACTCCATCACAGTGTCATTCTCTAGGAGGTCCTCTAGAAGTCCTTGCTCCTCCAGCCTAGGTAGAGCACTCTCTACTGGCATGTCTTGTGCCTGCCTTGGTCAGAGCCTTTATCAAGATGGACAGCTAATTAGGAACTCGAGATGGGAAGTGCGCCATTCACCTCTCTCTCCTTGGTACATGAGGCCATTTCTCTGTCTGATGGACTCACGGCTCAAGAAAAAGGTGGCTAAGGAAGGGACTGACTAAAGAGGCTTGCTGGAGCCCAGCACAGCGTGTGTCTGCTCAGTGTCTTGCTTCACACATGCTACCGCTGGCTATGCCCCCTCCTTCTGCCTTCCTCACCTTGCCCTGGCTCATGCCTCTACCTTCACCCCAAACCCACAGAAATTTCCCAGAGCAGTGTACACAGAGAAGGTACATGAAGGGTCACCACCAGGGTCCTGGCAGAATGTCTGAAAAGTCCTCTGGAAATGTAACTAAAAATTCCAGATTCTACAAACAAGGCCAGAAGTGTAAGTCAAGGCCTGGCTCACTCCGGCTGCCACGCTTTCTTGTGCTTGCTTGCAGAATAGGCCTTTCTAGCTGCAGAAGAGTGAAAAAAAGGCATGCAGCCAGTGTGAGCTCTGCAGCACTGACTTCCTGTGCATCTGGTCCCAGAGCAGAATCAAAGTTTCACAGAAGGCAGGGATGTGCACCATAAGCATCCATGGTGGCTTGAAAAGGCACCCTTCCCCAAAGGGACACTGACCCTTCCTGGAGTATTAGGAAGTGGGGCAAAGGCTAGACTAGAGTGTGCATGTGCCCCCATCTAGGCGCATCTATGAACTACCTGCTCTGACATAAAGGTCTCCTCTTATTGTGTACAATATTATAAAAATGACTACAAATATTTCTTCTCTTCCAGGAACATGGGTGACATTTGGAGGTCAAGTTTCAGACGAGGTGAGTCACTTTCAACTTCTACAGTGTGCAGAAAATGTGCAGAGGGATTATTCTTCTCTTCCCTCTCATTTTTTTCTTGGATTCTTGTGTGTGTGTGTGTGTGTGTGTGTGTGTGTGTGTGTGTGTGTGTCCTGCTCAAAAAAGGTAAAAGCTTTCCTAGAATGAGGTTTTGGGTGAGGTGACTCCATCCAAGAATAGCTTTTGGGGGCTGGCAGCAGAAGGCCTTTCAAGGGCAGCACTCCCCGTAGCTATGGAAGTAAGTCCTTCCTCCCTACAGGAGGACCTGGGTGCACATCAAGAGGCCTTATAACTGGCATCGGGTAGGGAAAGATAGAGAGGAAGAGATCTGATCAGTTGTCCTCATCAACTTAGACCATAAAACCCAGTATGGACAAGTTCAATAGAACAGCCATATACGGTTTGCCATGCATGCTTCAGCATTGCCAGGGCAAACACATCATTCAATTTCAGAGAAGTATTGAGGTTTGCAGAGGCACATTCACGAGGAATGCAGCTAAGGACACAGATACTGTTAGGCACGAAGATAGCAGCATGTTAGAAGGGAACTAAGTTCCTAGCCAGCGTCTCCAGTCTGCATGGGACCTGCTACTGCACAGTGCACTGTGTGGGAGAAAACAGACAAAGATGGCTAGTCTTGTGAGCAGAGGGGCCAGCTGGGAGCCAATGCCCACCACTGCATGGCTCAGAACCACCTATTCTCTAGGGGTAAAATGATAAGCCAGTAGCAATGCATTCACCTCCCTGATTGTTCAGCTCCATCTCAGACTTCCAGATGATGTCATCCTAAAGCAGGCACAAATGACCACACCATAATCTGCTGGGTGCTGTAATTATCAGTGCCACCCCAAGAGGGTGTGGAGTCCCTATCCCTGAAGATTTCAACAACATATCGGATAGGTACTTAGCAGGGATATCAACAAAGTTAGTAACTTGATGGTATGCCTTTCAAATAAAAACCAAGATATATGTTACTCATATGAGGAATAATTTCTTAAAAATATTTTTTAAGAGAGCACATTTAGTATCCAAAAAGCACTGAATTTGGGGATTTATTCCATGTTTTCTGTAATGTAGTTGGAGTAGCTTTAATAGCAGGTAACATTAAACCCTGCTCACATTAATTTAGCCAAATAGAGAGAATTCATTTAGACTTTTAAGCTATTAGGAAGAAAACCATTCTCTTGCCTCTAAACAGCCCTTTGTATCAACTTCCTCTTTGGGCAGCAGGAATGAAATAGCTGCAGAAATACTTAAGACTCAAAAAGAGCAAGGCAAAAGCTCTATTTCTAGAAATTCTGTGAAGAAGAGAAAGATGTTCCCGGAATTCTTTGCAAGTCTCATTAGTGTGAATATCTCACAAGACTTTTCTTGGCCACATGGCTCACAGGCCATTAGGCCCTTGTTAAGGAAGTGAGACCAGCTTCCCCTGTTGCCTCCAGGCTCCGTGAGGGAGAAGGAGATCCCTTCATAGACTCTGTTTCAGTTTTCAGAGAAGGAAACTGAAATCTGCAAAAATCGAATGATTTGTTCAAGTTTATAGAGTAAAGGGACATTCGTGGACTGTGCTCACTTTTCATCATGTTGACCAAAGACCTCAAGTCAGTCACTTTTAGGGAAGCAAAGGTTTATTTTGCCTTAAACATTCAGGGGTTTCCCTCCTTTTGGCTCTGCTGACTTGGATCCTGTAGTGAGCCAGCCGGTCATGATTGAGTATGCATTAGAGGACATGTGCACCAGGAAGAGCCGAGAGGCAGGACCCTGGTAACAACATCCTATCATTAGGCCCCGCTTCCTAAAGTTTCTGCCATCGCCAAATAAAGCTACAGACTAGGGACCAAACACAGGGGCTTTCATAAGACGTTTCAGATCAAAAACTCTCTCAAGGCCTAAAGCCGGTCTTAAGACTTAATTCAATGTCTTCCCCACTATTCCTCATGAGGTCTTCAGATCCTGTATTTTTGGAAGTGTTCCTGCTCTCAGTCAAGCCAAGTGTCATCCAGAATTCTCCATCTCAAACCTTCTCTGGAGATAAGCATAATGGTTACCTTTCCCAATAATAATCCACCAATATTATGACATACCATTATCATTTTTACTGCACGCACAGTAACTTATAAAACATAGAGCATTCAGAAGGAGGAAATTATATTTGCTCTACTTTTCAGCTCTGCACAGGCATGATGTTTTTACAGTAGCGGGTTAAAGGCTGCAACTGCTTTCTTGCAGGTAATGCAAAGGTTGTGCCCACCAGCCTAGCCCTGGTCTTAGGAGGCAAATTTTCACAACACCAAAAACACAGTCTTTTCATAGAAATGTTGAAGAAGCAACACTTGTCCACCATCAAAGAACATACTGGAAAATCAACTGTAATGATTTGTGAAGTGGGGAAACTGTTCAAACTTCTCATAAATAAACCAGCAAGGTGAAGATAGACTCCTTTAGTGCTGCTCCATGGTAGGCTAAGACAGCCACACCTCCCGCGGTTGCTGCAAATAACCCAGATAGGCGTCTACTCTCCCCCCACACTCCTCGCTTGCTCTGAGCAGCTCCATGAATCCTGGAGCTCTGTTCTGCTGCAGCCTAAGCAGTAGGAGCTGTCCCCCAGTGAGTCAGGGTCTTCCTCCCTCCCCTGTGTTGACTCAGCAGTAGCTCCAAGATGACGCTCACTGTTCCACCGAACTGCAGGTGCCAGGAGCGTCACAACAGTCATGGTTGTCGGACCCGTGACTCATCAGCACAGTTGGCTAGGCCTTGAGGAAAGTCACGAGCTTTTAGGTCAGGAGTCACCCAACTGCCAGAAACTATCGGCTTGCAGATAGGAGTGGAGAGATGGAGGCGGCGTTGATACAAATGACCTTCTTTGTCAGCAAGATTACGTGTCACAAAGGGTGTTATCAAACAAGGTTTTCCCAGCAGGGAGGGAAACACACATCTGAACACCTCGGCTGGAGGATGACCAACAATGCTCCCCCTTTCTTCTTCCTGCCACACACACACACACACACACACACACACACACACACACACACACACGGAAGAGGAATTACAGCCTACTTGGAGGGTAGAAGGATTACATGCCCTCTGTGCTCGGCTCTTCTTTCTTCTGTCAGTCACTACAATTGAGAAAAATGAGAAATGGTAATGAGATCTCAGAGTGAAAGGCAGATAAAGTATTTAACAGCGCTTCCTTTCCCAGCTAGGAAGGCATTTTTGGCATTTCTGACTGACCTTTGCACTCTGACAGGTTGCTGAACGGTTGATGACAATTGCCTATGAAAGTGGAGTTAATCTCTTCGACACTGCAGAGGTCTACGCTGCTGGGAAGTAAGTCAGAACCAGTTACTGTCCCTCACCTGGCATCGCTGGAACCAAGAGGTTGTGCCCAGATGTGGCTGTGGCATTGGGGAGGAGGGGCTGCTTCTCTTGGGCGTGTCTCAGCAGGCACGCTCTTCCTCAGTCCATCAGTAGAATTAGGAGAGTTGAACTCTGGGACCGTCTTGGTCTACCCATACCATTCCTGTAAGAAAAATGAACTGAAGAGAGGCAAACACGAGAAAAACATGCCAGGGAAATGACGGTGGAGATGGAGAGGTGTTAACTAATTATTTGACCACCTGTCCCTGGGCTGATTTCCATGAAAGTTGTGATTCCCAAATGATGCTAAAGTATCAACAGCTTTTGCAAGAGGGCACTTAAGAGCCTCCTCTGAAGACAGCAGGTGGCAGAGAGTCCTCACTTCTGTTGAGGAGTGACTTCCAGTGTCTGGACCTGAGTGTTGAGTCAGTACTCTCAATATGGCTGGCCAAACCAGAACACGGAGCTGATGCTCTGTCAGGCCAGGTCACCACGCACATGCCACAACGTAACTATTGTGCTTTAGAATAGGGATGAAGCCCTACTCTCCTGGAATAAACATGGATGTCCAACTTCCATCAGTCACGGAAGCAGACATCCCTGCTGGTCTCGTGGGGGAACTGTGGAGTACAGCCCCATCAGGCCCGCTGCCCCTCCCTCAAGCAAGCAACAGTTGAGCTGAGGCTTGACCCATCAACCCCAGATGATAGAAGAACATTTTCCTTACTTTGTGTCCTCTTTTTTAAGGCTCTGTATGTGCTTAAGGACCATCAGAGAACTTGTTGTTTATTAGTCCAAGAAAAGAAAAGAAGTTGTAAGACCTTGCTCCTTTCTGCATGCCCTCGTGTCCGGGGTCTCTTCTTTGAATCTTGTACAACAGCAAACAGGCTAAGGCAGAGAAAGGAAATATAGTGAGCCTACTAGAGACCATACTGTAACTCCAATTATGAGGGCTAGTCACCTGAATCATTATTGAATTGTGGAATTGAGATAGGGTCTCACTGTGTGAGGTTACACGAAACAATAGCCAAACAAGAAGAAACAGAAAAGATTCCAGTACCATCCAATCTCTGTCCGTTTGGAGCAGGCTGCACAGCTAGCCTGCATCATAATTTCTTGGAGGCTGTACAAAAACAACATTTGTTTCTATAAAAGAATAGTTAGCAATGGCATCCGTATCTAGCTCACTGATGATCCAAGTGCTAACTGCGTTAACCTCCCCCCTCCTGTCTCTGGCAGCCCCACTGCTTCTCATGCTGAGGATCTAACTGGGAGGGATATAGGAGAGCATTGTAGTTTCCTCAATCCTGATGAATCTGCCTGAGGAAGTAGAAGGGGGAGAGAATAATAAGATGTCTTCAGTTCACCTTTCCACAGCCCAGTCTTGGTGACAGGAAAGGTATGGTAGTGTCTCCTTGTATCTTAGTCCTATGGAAAACGTTACTCAATCCTAGGACATTTTCAGTATGAATCACCATAACTGATGGACTTGGGGACATTTGAATGCACATGTAGATTCTTTTTTTTTCCTTCCAAGATCACCTGAGGGGGTCAATATTTTCTGTCTAAACAGTCTGAGGTCTCTTGTCCTCTGGGCACAACTAAATTGTTCCACCGCAATTAGATGGAGAAACCTTGCCTCTCGTTGAACGCCACAGAGTAGGATATTTTTATATGGCACCAAGCTGCCAGATGACTCCTCTGTTTCTTATGTCAGGACCACAGGCAGTCTCTTGCCAGCGCCAGCATTTTGGCAAGTGCTTCTGGAATGCCTGGGAGCCGGATTCTGTCGGCACAAGCAGAAACAGTGGAGACCGTGCTACCAGCTGAGAGAGCTTCTATTTTGGGGTTCTGTAGGCTCTGAGAGTTCAAAAATGGGAAGGCTGTAGTGCTGGGCTGACTCTTGCTTTTCTGAGATGCTGCCTTCTGAGACATTGTCTTCTCCTCCTTCAGGGCTGAGGTGATCCTGGGGAACATCATCAAGAAAAAAGGCTGGAGGTAATCTCATCTACCATAACTGCTTGTTGGCCTTTTTTAAAGACTCACTGGTTTGCCCCAGAAAAACAAAAAGAAAATCATTTGGCACTAGGAGAAAAGGCTGTCCCCAAAAGAAACCAACACTTGGTAAAGAAACAATCTCTAGTGGTTTAGAAATAAATACCGAGGAGTCCATGTCAGAAATTCCTTAGCCACTGGCTCCAGTGAGTGACGGCAAGGTCAGGCAGAGAAGAAGAGCCGTTTGTGAGGTATTTGAGCATCACAGAGAGTGGCATTCTCATAGCTCTGACAGCACTTGTAATGAGTGAAGAAAGGGAGCCACAGGAAACCATCTAGACACACAGATTGATGTTCACCTCTCATTTTGTTAACAGCTGTCTGCACAAAGCAACGATGAAACCAAAAAGCCCTTAGGATAATTGCCGAAAGCTGTCTCATCCGGGTACAGTTGCCAGCATCTGTCCTGGGTGCTTGGAGCTCTAGTTTCTGAGTATTCAGAGGAGTGTCCGCTATCCTTGGGGGCCCCAAGAAATTCAAGGAGTGTTTTCACCCATCCCTTCCACCAACCGTACACAAAGCAAGTGGCAATGGGGGGG
>NC_022009.1:111561634-111567638 GCF_000317375.1 Microtus ochrogaster
CTACATGATGTTTGGGTGGGGGAGGGGAGGTTCATGCAACACAGCAAAGCAAGACCAACAGCAAAATAAAGACTGCCCTGTGCGTGAGGAAGGACAGGCAGTGGTTTTCCCTCAGCGAGCACTGAACCATCCTCCTTACTTGCAGAAACTATTGTACACACCTTGTGGAAAATAGATGCATATGAATATTCCACAAGCCACCTTCCAGCCTTGCTGATAACAGCCCCAGCTAGTGCTATGCTATGAAAAGTTTATACGGTTCACATTTGCCCCCGGGAGGAGACTGGAGAGAGGATAAACCTTGCCATTTTAGCGTGAAGCCTAACCAAGCTGTTCAACTCGCTGGCTTGGCTGCCTGTTCTGCTGTCACTCGCCAGCAGCAGTGCCGGGCGAAAGTGATGTCACATCTCTGAGCCTTGATTTCCCTGGCTGTAAAATGGCTGCGGAGGTGCCCTGTTAATGGAGCGAGAGGCAAGCAAAGCCTCGGGGGACTGTGCCATCTTCCTCCACCACCCTGAACAGTTACTCTGAGAGCCTCGAGGGCTCAGCGATCCTTTGTCAGGCTTCGATCTAATCTTGCCACTTGAGCCTAAATGCCAGTGTGGGGCGGACAGTTTTGTGCAGTCTAACATCAGTGTTTGGAGAGAATGTGCAGCTTTAGCAAAATATTTGCTCTGACTAATCAAAAGGGCTTATGTTTACTTTTTAATAATATTTCAAACAACCTTGTTCTTGGAAGATAGAAAGTGTTTGCTAAAGGGGCCCTGGCTCCCCTGTGCAGATTGCCGTTACCATCGGTCGTGGAAGGCTGATGTGTTAATGTGAAAAGGACGTAACCTGTTAGGAGTACGCGACCTTCCGTCCTGTAACTCAAATTATTTTCCAGGGAATTAACTTAGTGGGATGGAGAGGCCGATGTTTTCAACACATTTTTCATTTTGCTACCAAGCTGTCCAAATTGTCCCCATCACCCCCCACTGGTCATCATTTATCACGGAGGCCTTGTACGCCCAAGAGTTTTAAGGTATTGACAGAATGATAACGTGACAGAATTATAAATGCCTTGTGTTTCAAATAATCCCAAAGTTGGGTCTTAATCTCTGAACCTCAAAAGATTTTTATTCTAAACTTACATGCACGGGGTTCTCGCTGCCTCCCAAGTTTAAATAATATTCCTGTGGTTCCCAAAGAACAATTCTTCATGATCCTAACACTAGCGCCTTTGCTGCCCTTGAGTGGGGCTTTCGAATGGGGAACCAGTTTGCCGACATGATGTCCGTGTTTCATCCCTTTGCAATAAAGAGAAAGGACATTTGATAAAGGATTTCAAGCACCTACTGACTATGAGCCTTTAGCTCATTGCTCCTGTTTCTTCAGTCACTTCCCACTGCCCATGAGGGTACTGATTGGATAAGATAGTAACTAGAAGACACTCGCGCCCATGCTCCTTGGCAGAGAGGAGGCTTCCCCCCAGGAAAGGTTCACAGGCCATCAACATCATGCCAGATTCTAAATAAGTGTTAATCAGTGGCCGCTCCTCTGAGCTACCAAGGCAGCTCCTCCTGTAGGTCACCTCCATTCTCAGGAGCCATCTCTGACCTCCAAGATCACCTCAGCCAAAAGCTGTCGAAAGCGCACATTGCAGCACCATGCACGGACATGCTAGGCAGCCCTCCTCCTCCTCCCAGGGTCTCCAGCAAAGATTGCTTCCTTTCAGTCCCTTCAAGGGTCTGCCTTCAAGTCACCTCTCACCAACTTCCCTTGTTCTTACATTTCCGGGCTACGAGTTCAGAACTCCGTCTCCACGTTCTTTTTGTAGTGAGGTTCTATCTCCAGTTCCTTCTGGTGATATCATAATGATTCAGGCCATCAAGAACCCACAATGATCTGCTCTTTCTCTGTGTCTGTTTGATGTGCAGGAGGTCCAGCTTGGTCATCACAACCAAACTCTACTGGGGTGGAAAGTAAGTTAAACATTATTTATTTATTTATTTATTTATTCATTCATTCATTCTATGAGATGAGATGTGGTGATACTTCATGCCTGAAGATCAGAGTGCAGAGCTAGTCACAAATGAAGAGTACTCTCAAAGAAATTTAGTACAGAGCAGGTGGCCACTTGCTACTAAATGACTGGTGTAGATTTCTCAGTGTCATAGTTAAACAACCATTTCCAAAACAGAGTTCAGAATTCAGGAAAATAAAGCACTACAAAAGACAAGCTCCTTAAATCTTCCAAATCGCAAAGATTTCCACGGAAGGCAAAGATGAAAGTATCCTGTTGGCCTCCCTGTTCAAGTCTCTGATGGTTTCTGCAGAAGGTTCTAAGAGTGCTGATCAGAAAGAACATCACACTAGGGGGTGACAGACACTATCCTGTGTCGCTCACCAGCAGGACAAATGAGAGCAGCCCTCTTGGCGTTGCTGGGTGCAGAACAAATCCCCAGGCTGAGCTGGATTCCAATGAACCAGCCTGTTAATGTTTGAACAGTGCTTACGTTATTCAACAAGAACCAGGGAGCTGGCTGCTTTTACCAAAATGTAAGAAAACAGCACACTGGTCCTTATACCGGAGCAATGGTTGTCAAAATCTCAAAGATGCTGGTATTCTAACAATAACAACAAACCAGAAACCAGCAAAACCTTACTGACCACCCTGAAATAGGTGGGGAGAAACAGAAAAGTATCTGTTTTCTTTTTAGTTGTTGTCATCAGTTTGTGTTTTAAAATAGGAGGCCAGGACGAGTTTATTTTTAGGAAGATCGTAATCACAAAGCTGGGTGTGCACACACACATGCTCATGTGGTGATGACCCTTGAGCTTGTTAAAGATATGAAAACATAAAGATGGAATTTAGATTTTTATTCCTAATGTTCTCTTTTTTAGATAATACGGTACCTATAAGAAATCCAGGTGCCCATTGTCTGTAGTTTGATTCATGGTCTCCTAAATTCCCTATCCCTGTGTTTGCAATGGAACGTGAAACCTCGCCTCGAGGGCAAAGATAATCCAGAGATGAGACCAGATGCAGGGGCCACTATGTAGCAGAGCTACACACAATTTTAACTGATGTTCTTGTAAAAGTCTAGGAACAGATACATTAAGCAGGTCAATGGTAGCACACAGGTCTGTAGAAGCGGTCCAAAGCGTTGATGTTGAAGGAGTACCTCACCAGCACTTAAGACCCAGCCACCACATCCTTTCCGCTTGCCCAGACTTTAGGGCTTTTCTGGAGTAACAGAAGCTGTCATCAAAGGCTTGTCTAGTCTCCTCAGATGATAATTTAAGGCTAGTTTATGGCATCTTTTTTTTTTTAAAAAAATCATTATTGAATCATTTTTATTGTCAAAAAATGCTTTCAAATTTGCTTTATCCAAAAATTCAGCATAAGTGGTGTGCCCACAACAAAGTAAAGCTATGAACTTAGGCCAAGACATTTTTCTTCTCTAGACTGGTCAGGAACAAGGCTTGAGCTGTGTATTGTGTTCTCTAAGGGAAGGGTGCACATGGCTGATGGGTAGCTTGACCTAGAGCTGAGTGCTAGCAACAGTCTGGCCACATCTCTTAGGGTCCCCACACTTGGGGTGCTGAGTGCTAGCAACAGTCTGGCCACATCTCTTAGGGTCCCCACACTTGGGGTGCTGAGTGCTAGCAACAGCCTAGCCACATTAGGGTAACCATACTTGGGGTACTGAGTGCTATCAATAGCCTGACCACATCTCTTAGGGTCCCCACACTTGGGGTACTGAGTGCTGCAACACCTCGCCTGGGCAACACAGTAGAGCTGGCCCTAAGTGTTGCAGCTGATGAGGGGCAGGGACCACTCTCCTGCTCTTATGACATCAGGGGCAGTTCTTCCACCTTCTTCGGGGGAGATCTTACCCTCCCCCTGCCCATTATGCCATGTAACAGATGAATAATGGGGGCAGCTCCCCCACCCATCAGAACTGGCTCACTCACAGCTCAGCCAATAGGATCAGCTCTACTGTGCTGTCCAGGTGAGGAGCAGGGTCTACTTTCCCGAGTGCTGCAGCTGGTGAGGGGAAGAAGGGTCAGCTCTCTCACCCACCACAGGTGGCAAAGTTAATGGAGGTAGCAGAGTCCAGGGTCTTTGAACCTGAGCAAGGATTCTTTACAATGAATGCCTGCATATGTAAAAATGTCTGGATAAAGGGGTTTAATGTGTTTAATGTGTCACATTGCAGCTTCCATGATGAGATTTTTCTCTTTCTTCCTCCCCCATTCCCCCCCCCACTTTTTTCTCTTAGATTTTCTTTATTTACTTTTTTGGGTGAGGGAGATGGGTAGGATTGAGAGGCATAATGTGGAAGACACAAAGAATAAATAAAAAGAAAGTTAAGAATGGGCATTATTCTGCATTTTGAAACATTTTATTTTAGAAAATAAAACAGCATTCCCCAGCCAAAGCCCTCCTCTACCTCTTTTCTGTTGCAGAGCTGAGACAGAGAGAGGATTATCAAGAAAGCACATCATTGAAGGTGGGTATTGATGTTTCCATTTCCTTCTAGTCGAATAGGTTTAAAAACACATTGGAAAGGTGCGGGGGGAGGGACTTGATCGGGGAAGGGGGAGGGAGATGGGAGGGTGTGGGAGGGGGGGGGGGGGGGGTTCTTTACGAAGAGAGTGACCATCAACCAAGTTTCTTCCGGGGCTGGAGCTCAGGGAACCTGGAGATGCAGGAAGAATTAGGACCCGAAAGGGGAAGGTGAATTGTCTGGAGCTCTTCTCGTGTATAGTCACTGCTGCTGTAGTGAAGACCACAGGAGACCCAAGACAGCCTTACTGGGCTGTGATAAACATAACCACAAAAGGGACCTACTAAAACTGTGGTCCCTTGGTTCTGAGAACAATTACAGAGTTACACAGTAACCACTATAACAGATGTAAAAACATTTCCGTCAACCCCAAAAGTAACTTTGTACTTATTAGGAGTCACTTACCAAGGCTAGAGAGATGGCTCAGGGATCCACTTCCTGATCTTACAGAGGACCAGAGTTTGATTGCTAGCGCCCACATCGAGCGGCTTACAACCACCTGTAACTCCAGCTCCAGAGGGTCCAGCACCACCTCTGGCCTCTGCCAGCACGGCCACATATAGGGCAAACATTCACACACATAAAAGTAAAAATAAAAAATAAATCTTTAGAAAAAAACATAAGTCATTCACCATCTCACTTTTACAGCCTTTTCCACACCCCTCCCCCCAAATATTAACCTACCATTCGTCTCTAAACCCTTGGCCCTTCTGTAAATGCGATCACATGATTGATGGTATTTTGTGGCTGATTTCTTTCACTAGTCACAATGCCATGAGTCAGTACTTTACTTTTCTCTTTTTTTCCAAATAATATTCCACTCTGTGGATAGGCTAAACCTTAGTTATCCTTGTATCAGTGAATGTGCGTCTGGATTGCTCTCTCTTTGAGACTATTATGGATAATTATGTAAATGTTCCTGTTTTGATTTGAGCACATGTTAACACTATTATACTATGTGTTACCTGGCAGTGGTGGTGGTGCACACCTTTAATCCCAGCACTCAGGAGGCACAGGCAGGTGGATCTCTGTGAGTTCGAGGCCAGCCTGGTCTACAGAGTGAGTTCCAGGACAGTCAGAGCTACAGAGAGAAACCTTGTCTTGGGGGGGAAATTTAAAAATAAACTGTGTGTGTGTGTGTGTGTGTGTGTGTGTGTGTGTGTGTGTGTGTAAGAGAGTGAGAGAGAGAGGGAGGGAGCAAAAGAGAATAGTTTATTACTACCCCTAGATCAATTAACAGTGCCATTGTTTTCTTAATGGTAATCAAAATTTTATATAGGTTAGAAATAAACAGAAAATAAAACAGCTTGCAAAAGCCATCATGTAGTAAGACACAGCTAGTTTATTTCACTGTAAGTAATGAGATTTGAGTGTTTTTTATTTCTTGCTTGCTTGCCTGTATATAAAAGATTTTACACTTGTACATTTTGCTACAGTGGGTGGGGGGG
>NC_022009.1:111568023-111605276 GCF_000317375.1 Microtus ochrogaster
CACACACACACACACACACACACACACACACACACTTTTAGCCATAAAGTTTATTATCTCATTGTTTCTAAAGTCATTCTCTGAGGTTCGTATTTCTCACTTTATTTATGTGCACATGAGCTGTGCCATTTACATACCAACAACTCCACATGTGCTGAGTAACTACAAGTTACTTAAACCTCTGCCTCTTTGGCTATAGCACAGATTACAAGTATTCCTATACTATAGGGTCAAGCATAACGACCATCACTTAATGAACATAGTGTCATTTTGTCACAATAATCAGCATTGCCTCATGGGCATAACTGCTTTATGGAGAACACTCTGTCCTGAGCCTGTGATAACGTGGGGTACCATGATGAATTGCCACCCCCTTCCCTAAAGAAAGTTTCCAATTTTCTCTTCTAAACACAATCTGCTGAGGTTTAGTGTACAATTGGATACTGAAATCAAGCCTGCCCTCCCCAATCACCACCGTTCCTGTTCTTGCATGGCCCAGCAGGTGTGTCTTCTACCATGGGGTTGGTCAATACCCAACAACCCAGCAGCCCAAGAAGGGCAGTGTGCTACCCAAAAAAGGTCTTTTCTTTTTAATATAATTGGTTAGGAAAAGAGATTCAGAAAAAGGTTCACACTGGAATTTACCAAAAAAAAATTTATAAAATCAAAAATAAAAAGAATGGAGAAACTCTATTGAATACCCACTGTTTTAAGACTTAAGTGTGTTTTGGGGGGAGTGGGGGGGCTTTGGAATTCTCTTTTTTCAACAGATTTTCTTCAGGGTCTTGAGCAGCTTAATAGGAATACCTTAGATTTCTACTTTTTTAGTTAAGGAATTCTCAAAGGATGGTAAATCAGTTCAGCAGGAATCTAAGCCAACCCAGACTCAGACTTTCACACAAACTGTGGGAGTTTTGAGATTGGGACCACTTGTTGTGTTTTTATTGATGCTCTTTTGAAGTTCGTAGCTTCAACCAAAGACAAGGGCTAATGAGTAGGAAGCGTACCCCCATAGGACATTTGTATGCAAATTGAAATTAAAGAATTAAATGAATTCTGCAGAGGAGGGCCACCATGAGATTCTTAAACCAAAAATACAGTTGGAAGAGGTTTACAGATAATTATACTTGGGTTTTATTGGCACATTCCCTGTGAGGAAGGTGACCTTATTAAACATTGGTGATTCGTGTGCACATTAAATCCAAGGAGCAATGTTGGAAAATAAGACAAAGCTGTCTTATCATGGACAGTCTTTGACTTCAGCCCAGTAGGTATGATTTCCTTCTTATTTTTGCAAGGAGAAAGAAGACATTTTGCTAAGAGGTTTATTATATCCTTTCTGAATCCCAAGGTCTTTGGAGATCTACAATCCTCTATACTCATTGAACTGATTCACAGCCATTTTCCTAAGGCCCTAACTGTGCCTTAAGAATCAGACAGACCCAATTCTTTGAGTGCCTCACATAAAGAAATAGGAACAGTTTGGTAAGTCATTGTATTGGTCAGTGTCCTGGTGCTGTGAAGAGACACCATGACCACAGTAACTCGTAAAATCAGATAGATGGATGGCTCAGTGGTTAAGAGCTCTCCCAGAAGACCTAGGTTCAATTCCCAGCACCTTCACAGCAGCTCACAACTACCTGTGACTCTAATTCCAGGGGCTCCAATACCCTCACACAGACATACCTGCGGACAAAACACCAATGCACATAAAATAAGCATTTAACTAGGGCTTACTTATAATTTCAGGAGCTTAATCCATTATCATCACAGTGGGAGGCATGGTGGTATGGAGGCAGACACTGAGCTAGGGGAGTAGCTGAGAGTTCTACATCCAGATCCACAGGCAATGGGAAGAGAGAGAGACACTAAGCCTGGCATGAGACTGTGAAACATCAAAGTCCACCTCCAGGGACACACTTTCTCCAAATAGTGCCACTCCCTGGGGTCCAAGCCTTCCAATCCAATGGCCCCCATTCTCATTCAAACCATCACAGTGACATTGTCACAATAAATACACTCCTCACAAGATTTTACAGTCAAAAGCGCTGCCAAATCACAAGCTATCGCTGCAGGCTCGGGAGAGGAAAACAGGTGGCAAATCTCAGAACTTTGCCGTTGGGGGCCAAATGATAAAAACCAACCCCTCCTTTTGAAAAAAAAAAAAAGGCCGTCAATGGGTTCTCAGTTAAAGAATACATTTTCGGAGCAAAGTGAGTGATCACAGTGTTCCTTTCCTGTATACTATGTTCATGAACACTCAAGCCCCATGATAACACGTTTCATAATGGAATGTGAAGCTGTATGTGATTTGAATGGATTTGAATAGGTGCCTTTAGTAAAAGAAGCAGGTGGCAGAGAGGACCCCGCAGACGAAACTGGAGGCTGTATAGGGAAATCGTGTGCATTATTTAATACAACATTTTTCCAAGCTAGAGAGGAAAGCAAGAACATGATAGATTTGATTAAAAAAACAACTGTATTTAAATAGAGCCCTTGCAGACTATGTGTATTGATACATGGTTAAAGCAGCAACACTGAGCAGCTGATGCCCTTACAACCATGCCCATCTGCTTAAAGCTTGCAATAATCTCATTGTTTTAGAAACCTGTGCAAAAATATCAGTTCTAAGATGAGCGCGGTAGTGCTCACCTTTAATCTCAGCACTGGGTAGACAGCTGCAGGCAGATCTCTGGATTCAAGGCTACTCTGGTCTACAGAGTGAGAGCTACACAGAGTAGCCCTGTCTCAAAAACAAACAACAGCAAAAGCAAAAAAACAAGAGGGTTGGGGAGACTGGCTCAGTGATTAAAAACACTAACTGCTCTTTTTGAGGTTCTGAGTTCAATTCCCAGCATCCAAATAGCAGTTCTGTAACTTGTAGATTCATGTGATCTAATGCCCTCTTCTGGAGTGCAGCTATAAATGCAGACAAAAATACTCATACATAAACAAGTACATCTTTTAAAAAAAATAAGAAAAACAAAATAAATGAATAAATAATTCTAAACACTATCAGAACCTAAAAGAAAAATAGACAGATCTATTTTCTTAAAGTACTTAATTTTTTATCCTGTGAACTTTTGAAAGCTTGCCAGTTGACTTCTAGATACCACTTCTAGGGCACGGAGCGTGCCTTCTGCTCCTTCAGGACTGGCTTCCCAAGATCCTTAGCGCCTTCTGCAAGCACACTCACCGCAGCTGTGTCCAGCTTGTTAGCTGCTCACGTGCTCCTGTGGTGGAGTCAGGATTCTTGCACTTCTGCACGTCTTTTTAAACTTAAAATGATACCTGGTTCCAAATCAGTGCTCAACAAAACATTTGCTAAAGGAAGGTTTATTTTAGCGAATCCCTAACTAGATCTTAAGGAGACATTTGTTGAACGCATCACCATAGCGCTGTGATTTACCTGTTTCTCCAGGATTAAAGCATCAAACCTGCAAACGGTTGAATGTCCTGACTTAGTTTCCAGTCACGTGAAAGATCAAAAACTGAAAATCATGTAAGGCAGGAACAATGCACTCTTGAAACCCTAAATGCAGCATTCATGAGATTAGGTCAGGAGAGCCAAGACTTCTAAAGACATCTGGGCTGCTTAGGCAGGAAAGGAGGGAGAAGAAGGAGAGGGACGCTGGAGAGGGAGGACAGGAGGGAAAGAGAGAATCCAGATGGGAGAGGAAGAAGGAGAGAGAAGGGAGGGAGAAAAAAAAGAGAGGAAGGAAAGGGATAATTGAGGAAGGAGAGGAGGGAGGAGGGACTACCTGGCACAGTGAATTTCCCTTCAAGGTGCTCCCTGAGGAAGTCAGTGCTATCCCAACCACGGAAGAGTCACTTGCCTGTCTGCTCTGACCTCCTCATCAAAGCTCTTTACACCCTTTCTCCATGAACAGAAAATATTTCCAGGACTCTATTCCAGCATTCCATTTTTCTGTCCAAAAAGTAATTGTGGCTATCCAGTAAACTAGCTTAAAAATCAAACTTAAATGAGCCAAATTTAAATTTATAAGGGCCTCATTTAACAGGCAATTAATTTTATGCTTATAATAAAAAGAGAAACCCTTCCATCTTCCCAAGGGATTAAAGAGGCTGATAAGGAACTGCTGTTACCCCCGGGAAGGAGATAAAACAGTTCTCTGAGCACCGCCCTCCTTTTGATTGCATAATACATATAATACGTTCTGTTTGGGGGAAGTATTCATATTAGTGAAATTAATTAATTTTTCCTGAATACTCCTAAGAATTTGACCAAAAGTTTAGAACTGAAATATAAGCTATTGCTTCCAGATTTCCCGAGTTTCACTCTTTCTGGTATATTAGATCTCACAACCTTATGGCTTCTGCCATTTTGTTTCTTTCCAAAACAAAGGAAAAATGAAGCTGGACCCATTGGTACAGGCATGTAATCCCAGAACACTAGGGACTAAGGCCGAGGACTTTAAGTTCAAGGGCAGCCTGGGCAACTTGTCTCATAGTGGAAAGCGAAACCGTGAGTGGAGACATAATTCAGTCCCAGACTGCTTGCCTGGCGTCCATGGGTCCTGGGTTCAAGACCCAGCATCGCAGAAGGAGAAAGAGGGCGGGATCACTAAAATGATGTAGCTTGACCACATCTTTTAGATTTTCTAAACTTTGATAGAATTAGTAAGTGTTAAACGTAGCCTTTATTTGCTCTCCTGTTTTTGTGGCTATTAAAACATACATTCATCTAGTGGCATTAAAGCAGTCTTTTATTCCTGACTTATACAAAGGAACAAAGAGAATCTTGGAAAGAAACTGCTTTTCATTTTAAACTTGGCTTCCAGCGATGGCCACAAGTGTCACTGTGGAAGGTTATTACCAGGCTTGGAGAGTACAAGCCATCTTGAGAGAGGCCTGAGATTTTCTTTGTTGACACAAAGTCAGCCTTTAATGTAATTTAACAGTTACAGGGAGTAACTAATCATTGCATTCAATGTACTTTTTGTATTCTTAATTAAAATTTTTATCAAAAAATTGCACGTATTTGGGGGATACCTTGTGCAAGCACACATTAGATAACATTTAAATCAAGATAAGTAAATCCAGCTGCGCGTGGTGGTGCACACCTTTAATCTCAACACTGAGGAGGCAGGAGCAGGGGAATCTCTGTGAATTCAAGGCCAGCCTGGTCTACAAAGCGAATTTCAGTACAGCTGGGCTTGTCTTGAAAAACAAAAAAAAACAAAAACAAAAACAAAAAAAAGTTAGGCTAATTTTTGTCTCAGCTATCAATCAATTCTTTTGTTAGAAACATTCAAATTCTAATCTGTTTTTGGAATACACAGTACATTGCTATTGTGAGTGTTACTCTACCTCAGAGCAGAATTTATTTATTCTATATATTCAGCTTAGCATCCATCTGGTACCCAACCTTTCCCCATCTCTCCTTCCTCACTGCTTCCCACATTCAGCGTCTGATAAAGGTTACTCCACTCGTTTTTTAGATATATTTTTACTTTGTGTGTAGGAGCATTTTGTCTGAATGTATATCTGTGCACTATGTGCCTGTAATGTCCAAGGAAACTGGAAGATGTCATCAGGTCCCTCTGGAAGTGGAGACGCAGGCAACTATGAACTGCCATGTGGGTGTTAGGAACCAAACTTAAAGAGGACCCTTGGCTTCCAACTGCTGAGCATCTCTCCAGGCCCCACACAATGTTTTTAATTCTTCATATAAGGGAGACCATTTGGTATTCATTTTCTTGTAACTGCTTTTTAACTTAGAATAATGTTTTTCTTTCCATTCATGTTGTCATAAATAATGAGATATACCCTTCTTAATGATTGACTATAATATGCATGAACATACAAAATATGTTTATGTATAAGTGCCACATTTTCTTCATTTATTTTTAAGAACTGTGTATTTCAGCTCATTACCCATTTCATAACTGAATCATGATAATGATGATAATGGTGGTAATGTTGATAATGATTTGCTGTTGCAAGGAGGAGGCCGCTTGTTTGTCCCGGCCGCCTGGTTGGCTTACACCCGAAATAACCATACAGAAACTGTATTCATTAAAATAGTGCTTGGCCCATTAGCTCTAGCTTCTTATTGGCTAATTTTTGCATCTTAATTTAACCCATTTCTATTAATTTGTATATTGCCATGTGGCAGTGGCTTATAGGAAAAGATTCTAACTGGCTCTGTCTCAGGCACAGGATCCATGGCTTCTCTCACTCTGCCTTCTTCCTCCCAGAATTCAGTTCTGTCTTCTCCACCTACCTAAGTTCTGGCCTATCAGACGAAAGCAGTTTCTTTATACATTAACCAATACAGGCAACACATAGAAAGAAGGACCTCATACACCAATTTGCTACTGAGTTTTTTCAATATTCTTCAATATCCATCCTCTCAGATGGATAGTGGGCAAATATTTTCCTGCATTATGTATATGTAAATAGTATTTTATTCCTATAGAATTAGTTTTTACTATACATTTTATTAAATGCGTTCTTTGTCAATTTTA
Organism: Microtus ochrogaster; assembly: GCF_000317375.1. Lineage (NCBI taxonomy): Eukaryota > Metazoa > Chordata > Mammalia > Rodentia > Cricetidae > Microtus > Microtus ochrogaster. The sequence goes on from NC_022009.1 coordinate 111,574,515, forward strand.
TATGTGTGCATAATACATTCTTTTTTTTCAAGTTTCTTAATTACCTTTATTTACAGTCTTTGCTATGAGCATACAGAGGATTCTCTTTGCCAAAATATAAATGCATGTATAGTTGTTTTTTTACTTTTGATCACCTGATCTTTAATACTAAAAACCATCCTTCCTGGATGCCATAGTATAGATCAGATGCCTTTTTGTACTTCCCAGTCACAACGTATTAAATTATTTGTGTTCCTCAATAATCATCAATTTCTTTTTTTTTTAATTTTTTATTGAGAAAAAGAAAAAAAAAAGTTTCTGCCTCCTCCCAGCCTCCCATTTCCCTCTCCCTCCTCCCACCCCTCTTTTTACTCTCTCTTCCTGTCTCCCCTCTTCCCTCTCTCCCATCATCCTCTCATTCCTGCCAATCACCCCTTTTCACTCCAAGGCTCTTTCTTACATTCATATGCTTTTGTTTTGTTTTGTGACACCCCGAGTTTAAACAGGGCTGTCGTGTGATCATGAGCTTGGAACTGATCATTGGGAGTCACACATGGGTATACAACTAAATATAACAACTGAGCATCCCCCAGAGTCCACCAGTAGCCAATAGTTCAGCAGGGAGGGGTAGGGCCCATGAGCTTCTCTCTCATGGGTGTTTGACTGACGTCAAGTCCAGTCTTATACAAGTCCGGTGGAGAGAGCCACAGTTGCTGTGAAATCATGGTCACACGGACTGTGTCCTACCCAGAGATGACCATTTCACAGTCTTTCGGGCTCTTACATTCTTGCTGGCCCCTCTTTCTACAATGACCCTTGAGAATCAATAATATGGTGTAGATATCCTCATTAGGCCTGAGCACTGGAGCGTCACTTTTCCTCAGCTCATGCAACACTGTTCGTGTTATTAAATCTTTTATAAACTTCTTTGCATCTCTTTTTAGTTTACGTGTATGTATTTATGTCTGTGTGAGTAGATGCCACATGTCTGTGCAGGGTGTGCTCAAAGCCAGTTGAGAGCTAGAGTTACAGGCCATTGTGTGTCACCCAACTGTCTGGGAACTAACCTGGAGCTCCCTGGATGAGCAGAAAAGCCTTATTAGCTGTGGATCCATCTCCACAGCCTCTTGCTACTTTTAACAAATGTTTAACTCGAGAATTCTGAAGCACTTGTTAATGCCCCAAACCTGAGTATCTGTTCTTTTAATGATGTTCTTAAGCTCCTATGAGCATTCCTCATGCCTCTTCACCGTACCCCTCAGATATTGTCTTGGCGTCGGCTAGATCTTCTATTAAATTGATTCTGCTATGGATGTCGTCAGTTCCGTTTTCATTTCATTTATTGTGCTTTCCAGCTTCAGGATTTGTTTCATTTTTTAAATGGATGCTGTCATTTTCTTTGCTTTCTGTAGTAAGGGTATCTGATGATTACTGAATTGTTTCTCTTGTGTTTTTATTTTGGGTTTAGTTTCTGTTTTCTGAGACAGGGCTTCTCTGTGTAGCCCTGGCTGTCCTGAAAGTCACTCTGTAGACCAGGCTGGCCCTGTGACTGTATCTGTAGCTCTGGAGTGCAGGGGTGAAAGGCATGCATCACTGCCAATGGGATTCTCTTGTGTTTTAAAGGAATATATTTCAGTAAGTTATCTCCAAAACTTTTGCCACTCCTGACCATTTTGGGCTTTGAAAAAATACATTTCTTTTATCTTTTGAGATCATAATTGTATCATTTCCTCCTTCCCTTTTTTCCCTTCAAACCTTCCCCTGTGTTCCTCCTTCCTCTCCTTCAAAATCATGCCCTCTATTTTTATTATTCATTTTTACTTACGTACATATACATACACACACATATGTATATATTTGTTCCTTCATTCATAAATACAACCTATATAACATTACTTGTGTGTATGTTTTCAGAGCCAACCATTTGGCATTGGATAACCAGTCAGCTTGCTCTTCCCTGAGGGAGACTATCTCTCCCACTCTCAGCGGCCTATTTCACTGAACAGGATCTGATTATGTAACTCAGACTGGCCTCTAAGTTGTAATCCTCCTGCCTCCATATCTCTAGTGCTGGGATTACAGGCATGTGTTACCATGCCCAGCTTCTCTGGATTTTCTTGAAATTTATTAAATTTCCATTGTTTAGAATTCTTGTCTAAGGTCACACATAAACATATCACCTCATCATCAGCTCTGGCGCCTCACAGTTCCCTGGAAACTCTTGATGCTTGTTAGTATCTGACAGCATCCACGTGTTGAAATATCCGGCATTGACGCCTGCTTCACTGTTTGGCTTTTTGTGCCTGGCCTTCCAGGAATTCCAAGCAGGCTGTTTGCTCTGGAGTCTGCGGTCCTTGCCACTGTTCCAACACTGGACAGCATGAGTCCCAGGAACTCCAAAACCAACGCTGCTGGTTTGTTTGTGAAAGATAGCATCCCTAGCTTAGGTTCCTAACAGTAGCAAAATTACAGTTAAGAAGTAACAACAAAAATAATTTTATGATTGAGAGTCACCACAACCTGAGGGACTGTATTCAAGGGTGGCAGCGTTAGGAAACTTAAAAACCACTGTTCTAGGGTGTTTGATTCTTGGATTTGAGGATTCCTTTCCAGTTTTCTCAACCATTTTTCCAATATTATGCTAAAAACCAGGTCTCTCATCTGATTTCCTTAACTCTTGCGACAGTTGTTCTCCTGTAAACAACGCTGATTGCCGTTTCTGTGGGTAGTTACTACGGTCTCACTATGCCCTTTTCAGAGATTTTTTTGTAACTAATTCAGTGTTTGTTTTTAAGTAAATTCTTGAAAGAAATCAAACTCCAGCCCGTCCTAATAGTGTTCCCATCTGGACTTCTTGGGCCGTTTGCTATGTTTTCTTCTGTTTTCTGCTTCCGCCTCTAGGACTCAAAGGCTCCCTCCAGAGGCTGCAGCTGGAATATGTGGACGTGGTCTTCGCAAACCGTCCAGACAGCAACACTCCCATGGAAGGTGAGTAAAGGAATTTCTTAAGAAAAAAAAGCTACAGAGCTGCTGGTCCCAGCCTGAAGACTGTTTCTACTCACAGTAAGTAATAAAATAGCAAGACCGATAAGACAGAAGGAAAAAAAGCAAAACCCTTCCGACGTCCTTTATCTACTGCATTTACCCTGAAAACCTATAGACTACTTTTCCTCCTCCGCTCCTCTTTCTTCTTCTAACTTCTTTCTTCCCCCTGATTTTTAGTGGCTTTTCTTGATTGCAAAATATTCACTTTTTCCAGATTCATTTCACTTTCGTGACTTCATCAACTATAACAATTTCATTCATCAGAGGGGTTTCTAACTCAACCACTGGTTCCAAGCAACTCCTTGGAGGACCTTCCTACCCAGCCGCCTCCATTGTGTAAATTTATCACATTTTCTTTATCCATTCTTTGGATGAGGGGCATCTAGTTTGTTTCTAGGTCCTGACTATTGCAAATAGTGCTGCTATGAACACAGTTGAGCAAATGTCCTTGTAATATGATTGAGCATTCTTTGGGTATGTGCCCAAGGATAGTATTTCTGGGTCTTGAGGTAGGTTGATTCCCAATTTTCTGAGAAACCGCCATACTTTTATTTCCAAAGTGGCTGTACAAGTTTGCACCTCCACCAGCAATGAAGGAATGTTCCCCTTACTCCACATCCTCTCCAGCACTAAAATATATAAAGAACTAAAGAAACTAGACATTAAATACCAAATAATACAATTTTCAAAATGGGGTACAGATCTCAACAAAAGAATCTCAAAAGATACTTAAGAAAATGCTCAACATCCTTAGCCATCAGGGAAATGCAAATCAAAACGACTCTGAGATTCCATCCTACACCAGTCATAATGGCTAAGATCAAGGACCTTCGTTTTCGATAGTGGCAGTGTTTGATTAGTTTCCTGGGTACTAAATGCTGAGGGTGGGGAGTTGAGAAGAGCCACGAAAAAGAGGCTCCTCTTTGCGGTTTGGTTGTGGCTCCTCAGCAAGCTGTGTAGCTGTCACCTTCTGTCAGAAAAACACGGTTTGTCCCCTAAGAAACTTTCAGAACATTCCTAAAGTCATGTTTTCTTCATTTATATTTGTTTCCAATCCTGCCTGGGATGGCTGGGAAATACAATGGTTTCAGAGAACAAAATATAAAAGACTATTGAGATTTCCAAATAAGTGGATCACAGTAACCTAAGGATAGAGATATTTCAAGATGAAGTGGGAATATTTGGTTGGGGTTTTTTTTTTAAGTTTTACAACATTTGAACTATCATTTTTTTTAACAATTCAAATAATTCACATAAAATTACACTTAAATAATTTTGTCTTGATAATTCAAAAAGCTGCTTAAATTTTTGTAATAAATTTAGTTCTGTAAAGATTTAGCCTTCCTTGCTGTCAGGCCATAGAAATTAAGGGGAAATAAAAATGTTTAAAGTTCATAGGATTTTTCTAGGTTGCTTTTCTGACCAGACACAAAAATGTTAGAGACATTTATCTTTTTTATCTTTTTTTTAAATTGTATTGCCATTTATCTTTTCCAACTATGGAGAAACGTGCATAACTCTATCTATATAAGCATTTTCATCTGTGCTTATATATCATACATATGTGTATATATATATCTGTCAAAGCAAAGATTGTTTGATAAAGCAAATCATAAACAGTATTAGAAATATTTATTTCAATGATTATATGTTGTCACACAATTCGCAAAAATACATTAAAACAGAACACTAAAGCCATTTAGTCAGCAAAACTATGAAATCAAACAAAAGGTAGTAGATTCTGAAAGGCTAAGTAGTTCACATTTTAAGTGCCTGGGGGCTATTCTTGCTTCAGAATGGTGTCTTACAATTATACCATATATATACACAGGATAGCAGATAGTTGGGTTTTTTGTTGTTGATGATGCTGTTGTTTTTCATGGAGCTTGCAAGTTCTAGCTTTCTGAAAACATATATCTAAATTCATACACTTATTTGTAATTTATACTTAACTTATTTGTAGGTCAAATAGAAACATCAGAGTTGCATTCTGGTCCCAGCAGCACAGATTTTACCTTCAACCCTTTCTGCTTTATTCTAACAGAGGCCAGTGCTGTTTGGGGAAATAGAGGAGAGCCAAGGACCGCCAGGTGAATTAGGACATTACCTCCTCAAATGCGGGGATGGGGACAGACCTGAGTTGCTTCTAGAGTCTATGATAAGAATCATGACGACGGTGATCGTAAATCCTGTGTATGTGCTTCAGTAAAAGTCGTCCACACACAAGGAGGCTACCTTGGAGGATGACTAGTGTTTCTTAAAACAATGCCTAAGAGACAGGTTGTGTCTTACCAAAACTATCCTTGCAACCCTTCGGTGACTGTTAATGTAACTCTACAGCCTTTACTCAACTCCTCTAGACAAAATGGCAAAAACATATTCGGAAATTCACCCAGCCAATTTCTTTAAAAAATAGCTGGAAAAACAAAAACAATCTTTAATATCGTTCACATCCTTTTATTGTCTCAGGACATCACAACTTAGTTGAACCCATTTCTATTCACTTTAGTTATACAACAGTAATTGCCAAACAGATACTATTTAATTGCATATGTATCAAAACTACAAGGCCTAGCATTTGTAGGTCTTCGTACATTTAACCATTCCTTTCCAAATCTATTGAGTTGGGGCATCTCTTTTAAACTGAAGACGCGGAAGCTTTTCCCTCCTGAGGCAACCCAGCCATGACACCACTAGCCCTTCATCACTGCTGAACACTCAAGCTAGTGGACTCAAACAACCAACACGGAACACTGGGCACGAACTGCGTGAATATCAAGATCATGCGTGTGCCCACTTCGGCTGTCTCTAAGCCACAACTTTAAATAACCTCCATTTAAATCTGATTAAAATGCCATCCCCATTTATGTGATCTGTAGCATGAATCAGTGTTAATTGGAGGCATATCTAAAATAAACCAAGATGAGGTCTGGCCAATTTCTGCAATCAAACTGCAACCAATTTGAGCCAGAAAAGGATCCGTCTTGGCACCTTCTCTACCATATATGGGCACTGTGTATCCTGTTAGTCATTGCTACCCATCCCTGCTTCCAGTTCTGCCAGAAAAATCCAAAGACAAAAAGCAAGTTCTGTCAAAGAGAGTGGTGGCAAATTCCAAATGTTCAGTCAGTGGAGAAACCCGGAAGGTGCTTCCTTTGCAGTCTGCCACCTGATGGAATACAATGAGATAGTTCGTGGTGACGGGAAGATGTGACAGCAGAGGGGACTGGTGTGCTTTTCCTTCCGTCCTTCTCGTTGTTTTTCATGGTTCACCTAGTAGTAAGGCACTTTTCCTTCACGGCAGCTGCCGCGCCATCTGTCCCTGCTACACTATCTGGCATCGGTGGATGTTTTCCAAGCGGAGGAGAAAAATTAGCCCCACATTTCATGTCTCCTTTTTTTTTTTTTCTTGAGACAGGGTTTCTCTGTAGCTTTGGAGCCTGTCCTGGAACTAGCTCTTGTAGACCAGGCTGGCCTCGAACTCCCAGAGATCCACCTGCCTCTGCCTCCCGAGTGCTGGGATGAAAGGCATGTGCCACCACCGCCCAGCGCTCATGTCTCCTTCTTATAACAACACATCACTCCTCGTGGACTCACTGAGAGCTCCTCGTCTCTACAGAACCCCAACTGTTAATCCTTTCACTCCGTAAGGCAGGACACATTTCCATGTCTTCTCCAGAGCTGGTCATAGGAGAAGGTTCAAGGCAACTTAAGTCACGCTGCGCATGGATCGACAGAGACACGGTATCCCGTGCTAGGAGAGTTTGGGTTGTTTTTCTGCTATGGCCAATGGCAGGGTAATTCTACAGGAAGAAAGCTATTGGGTGCCACTATAGTGGTGAAATGGAGATAAGTGTGGGCCACTTGTGAATAATAGCACAAGAAGAGTACTTTCATATAGAGATTTTAAAATTGCTGACAGAATATGATGATTTCTCAAGTTAAATTACATTTTAATAAATACTTAATTTCAAGGCATGCTTGAGACCAAGTCCTTTCATTTAGAACTCATTGCCAAAACTAATCTCCAAGAATTCCTGCATGGTTGGATATTATGTCTATACTAATTACTGTTCACGCTGTCCATTTTTTCCTTCTTGCCAAATAGTTCAGGCAGAAAGCAACCTAGATGTCTTTGTTTCAGATAGGAGGGGTAAGACCAGAGTTCGTCTCATTAATCCCCACAGTATTCATCAAACAGCAAATTCTGTAAGTGCTTACTTCTTCATAAGTCATGTTTTTCACTGTTGTTACATGCAAGCGGGAATCTATGGATATTTGGGGATCTAGGATATCCATGACAACTCAGAAAATAAGAAACCACAGGAAACATTTCAACAGCCTAGATTGTCAATATTTTATCAGTTCCAAAATACTGTACCCAGGTATTTTATCTTACAAAGTAAAGTTTTTAGAATAAAAACATAATCACCTGAATTTACATATGTCATTTAGCCATGACTGTTCCGTGCATCTGGCTTTAACTTTCATTATTACCCTGATGGATACCCCCACCTTGTCCCCAAAAATTTATAATAGAAAGAAGAAACCCTCCACAAGCTATATGATGATGTTGCCCCAGAAACATATAAAACAAGACAGCTAAGCAAATAAAACTATTTATTAACCACACTAAAAAAATGAAATAAACAGATGGGTTTCATTACAATATTATCTTAACCATATATATAAAATTTACTGTTTCAACATGCAGTAATTTTTTAACATGATAATTTAATTTACTCTTTCCTCCTAAGTCTTTAAAATCCACAGTGCACACAATAATTTGGACCTAAACATTTCAAACGCTCAACAGCTATATGTGGGGAAAAACTACCATTAATGACCACAGAAGTAGAAACTCTTCGTGCTCCGACAGAAACCGGGGGTACCAACCCCTTTGTGTTGCTCTGACTACGATGCTCAGCAGAAACAACACAAGCTGTTTGGAGAGAGTTCCAAGAGCCATTTCAGCCGTCACCACAGCAAAGGCATTACAGCAAGCATACAACAGAAGCTCCTCTCTCTCTGACATCCCAGGAACCAGAGACAGGCCAGACCTGGGAGTCAGTCTGTAAGCTCCCCACACATGCCCCTGGTGACTTCTAGCAGACAGGCTTCCTAAAGTTCCACAGCCTCTCAAAATACAGCCACCAGTCGGTTACAAGTGTTCAGAATATAAGCCTGTGGGTAATAGTTTAGATGCTGCTCTTGACCCACCAGAGGCTCTCATCTTACAAAAGCAATCAGCCCAGCTCCAAGGACCTCCCTCCCAGGTCTTAATAGTCCTCCTTCTGTTTAAAAGTTCAAAATCCAAAGATTCTATTGATTCTGAAGTCAGTCTCGCATCTGTGAGATCCCCTAAAAGTAAAATCTATTACACACTTCCCATGTGCAATGGTCAGAATAAACATTTCCAGCACACAAGGTAGGAGAGGGAAGCATGAGGAAAAAAAAAAACGAGGAGGGAAAGATGAAGTCCTATAGCTCCATGTCCAGCAAGGTGGGGAAGCAGATGTGATGCCTGCCACACACACAGCCTCCCCCTGAGATGGCTCCACTCATTCACTACAGACTTCCTCAGCAGACACCCCACAGCTCCTAGGGTCTCTAATTCAACTCGCTCTACTCTGACAGCTTCGTGCACAGCCTACTCAGGGGCTCCCCGTAGGGAGTCCAATCCTACACACACACACACACACAGCCTGGCCTCCCAGACTTTTCTTTGAAATCTTCTAATTTTTGTGTTCCGTGTGCCTGAAAAGCCAGTATCATGTGGATGATGCAAAGTTCTACATCAAGCCTGAGAAGAAATCAGGCCACATTGGACCATGGCTGCAGAGGCCTGGTAGGACTTTGATGTTGAACGTAGAAAAACACTTCCCTGTTTCCAGCAAGGCACCCTGGCTACTCTCTCTTTTTGGGCATCCTTTCAAAAGAAAGTCCTTCAAATGCGTTTGTATTTTTATACCCTGGAGGCATCAACGGATGAGATCTTGCCCACCAGACATCTTTCTATTTCCCCTGTGCAAACTGTTTCGCTTTTGTTAATGGCACTAATTTCTGAACCCTTTGTCTATATTTGATTTGTCTGCAGCTTTGAGTACATATATGTCAAACTATACATTGTCAGGCCCAATGAATTACTTTTTACATCATTCTATCTGCTTTTGCCATGACTCACTCTGTAAGCCTGACTCAAGGCAGCTAGCAATAACCGTGCTACAGAACAAATGTCACTCTGTCTTGAAATCCCCTCCACCAAATAAATACGTCCACTACTTTTGAACCCAGTCTTACTGATTCTAGTAACATAAGCTAAAACAGAGAACCAGCAATGAGGAGAGGTGGCGCTCACTCCAAGGTCTTTCCCTCCATGGTCTGTGATGGGACTCCTCATTGGAGCAGCGTGTCAGCAAGGGAGACAGGCAGAAGAGACAATTGCAAACCCAGGCTTTCTCAGCGGTCACGCTACACTGAAGCAGGCTACTGTCCCTAGGCAGGCTCAGTTCCTCACTTGAAAGTGAAAATACATAAAATCCAAGTACCTTGGGAATGAGTTAACAGTGTGAGTTTACCACCTCGCTTGCAGCGAAGGCAAAGAAGCACAAGCCTTATCTCTAGCATGTACCGTTTAATGCATACACATATACCTCTCTTCTCAGTGGTAACAATGGGAGATGTCCAAGGCCTTGAAATTATAACGTGATGAAAACCCAAAGATGTCCAAGTTACTGGGCTAAACAGGGTCTATGAGGTCAAGAAAGGGTCAAGCCAGAGGTGCTGATATAATTGTCTTATAAGCTATTTGTTTTCTCCTTGGAATATCGTCCTGCATTAACTTAATAATAGATTTTTCCAGGCTTCGGTCTAAAAGATGGTCTTGTGCCAACAGCTATTTTCAAAGCTATCTACAAAAAAAAAAAAAAAGACATAGAAGATCAGTTCATTCTTAGTTGATAGTTTCTGAATGCCTACCATATGCCAAGCACTTTTCTGAGCACCTAGGAGAACTAGAAGTTAATAAATCTGACAAAAATTCTGCCCTTATAAAAGTCAAATCCCTGCTTGCTTTGCAGACCGATAATAACTAAGAACGTTACATTGGGGCTGGAGAGATGGCTTCATGGGTAAGAGTACTCGCTACACAAGCACAGGGACCACAGCTCAAATTCCCAGCAAGCACACAAAAGTCAGCTATGACCGCGCATGCCTGTAACTCCAGGGTCTGGAGGGGACTGCGCATGCCTGTAACTCCAGGGTCTGGAGGGGACTGCGCATGCCTGTAACTCCAGGGTCTGGAGGGGCGGAGACCGCGCATGCCTGTAACTCCAGGGTCTGGAGGGGCGGAGGCAGGCAGGTCCCAGGAGCTGGCTACCCTGATCAAACTGATGAGATTCACGTTCGGTGAGAAGGAGCAATGCAGAGAGACTGATAGAACAGAACACCAGACGTCTTTCTCTGGCCTCTACTTATAACCGCACACACATACATATGCAAACTTTCACATACCACACATATATAAACAAATGAAGAGAATGCGTGAATCACATCATTTGTCAAATCCACTCAAATATAGCACAAGAAGAAACAGAGAGCCGACAGGGATGGCTGAAGCAATTAGGACTGAAACGTGGAAAGACCCAGATGCCCAAATCTTAGGCTACTCCGAGGCCCTGGGGTCTTTTCTCTCTCTCTTCCTCCTTGGCCTTCCTCGGAGTGATGCGGCTGTAGGGATCAGATGTGAGATTTGAACAATAGCACTTGGTAGAGCACCTGGGTTAGGGCTTGGAGTTTGGAAACCCACAGGGACAAGTCAGCTGGCCAATAGCTGCGGTTCACCCATCCGCTGTAAATGCTTCAGGACTGTTTGCAGGTCTTATGCAATGCACGGTCAAGGCTGGAAGGGAGGCCAGTTGCCGGCTAACTGAGGATCTTCTTATGTTTCATTTGTACTCAGATTTCAAAAACACACTCAGGAGACTAGAAGGACACCTCAGTGGCTCACTTGCTACCCTTGCAGAGGACACGGGTTCAGTTCCCAGCACTCGCATGGTGGCTTACAAACGTCAGTCACTCCAGCTCCAGGGCACCTGGTGTTCTCTGGTCTCTGTGAATACCAGGCACACATGTGGCGCACGTATATACATGCAGGCAAAGCACTCACATACATAAAATAAAAATAATTTTAAAAATTAAAACACAAATTTGTTGTGAATGGCACATATCCCCATTCTTTCCTTTCTATGCCTTGGCTACAAAATTAGTAGTTACTACTAACAATCACTTGACTTCTAGTTACGTGACTACTAGTTACTTGACTACTAGTTACACGACTACTAGTTACTTGACTACTATCACACGGTAATTACCAATTTTAAGGGGCCTCAGAGTCTGCACGGCACACACCCAGACACCAAATTCTCAGCACATAGAAGGTTTATTTATCCCTCCCTGGGTGGGGGTGGACAGAGGCTGCATCTGGATAGGGCAAAGGCAGAGGCAGATGTTCTCTGCAATAGTGGTTTTTAAAGATAAAGAAGAGGAGGCATGCTAGAATGAGCTGGGAAGTCCTGATTGGACCCGTAAGCCAATATAGTCAAGCAATGAATTTCAGTTGTTGGACCTTGGTGTTTTGATTGTTGGACCCTGAAATTTGGTCAGGCATAAAGATGTGGTCAAATAAGGGAACAGAACTTGGGGGCTAGCTTTAGGGATCTAATCTAATGGTTTAGCAAGAGAAAGGGGGAGAAGGGCAAGACCCTCTGTTGTCAAGTTTGTAATGTTTGGGCCTGTTAGAGAGCCTGTCACTCATCCTGTTTTGTGAATTCTGCCTCCATCTCCCAGGCTGCTAGCTTTCCACCTGGTGTCATTCACTCCTTGTTTGTTCTTCCTGGAGAGCATGCAATAAGGTCACGGTACAGAGTTCACATTGGATGGCTGGCATGCTACTTCACACAAAGTCTGGTGAAAAGTGCCCCAGAGTTAGGAGAGCTCTGAAGAGTTTTGTACCTGGCTCACTGGCTAACACTGTTTTTCCAGATCTGTGGTGTGAGAAGGTAGCTTCAGAAGAATTACAGGATGCTGAAGAGATAAGGTTGCCAACTCTGAAGGGTATATGCGGGGAGCTGATGTAGTAAACTACTTCCTCAAGTTCAGTTCTTAGTCATACAGTGCTATGGTTGGAGAGCAGGCTCCTAATGTCATTCTGTAAAATCTTGGTGGGAATGGATGGTCTCGAGAAAGGGTATGAGTATATTCTATGCCACTTAGCAACTTCCTATATCTTCTCTCCCGTTTCTACCTCTTTTTTCTCTCCATCTTTATTCAGTTGTAAAAATGAAGCGATTCAGCCCCTAATAGAACATTCAGGAAAAGAAACAAGGTGGGCTCCATGTCTTCTCTAGCTGTGGACCCCACCAGGTTTAAATGTTGGTGTCTTTTTGTTCCTCATCTCTTTTCCTTAAGCCGCTTTCCACTACAGAGATGGAGAGAGAGAGGGGGACGGGGTGGAGGGAGACAGAAGGCGTCTGCTCGCCCCAGCTGTCAGGTGAAAGACAGAACTGTGTTCTCCTGTGACTCATGTGCCCTTTCTTCTGAGAGATGTCAGTTCCCTGAGAAACAGCGGGAGATGCGACAGGATTTCACTCAATATTCTGAGGAGCACACTGACTCACTCTCGGGAGAATACATTTCTAGAGGTTCCTCGTTGCACCCCTGCAGATCTGCATGCGGCATGCACAGGACTGGAGGCTAACGTCACCCACACTGGTGCTCTAGCCTGCCCAGGTGGGGGCTGCATATCTTAGTGGCATTGCCTCTAAAGGTTCCATAGCATGCATGTTTAATGGGGTGAGCAGGGGCCTGTGCACAGCCCCGAATCTGTAATCCCCCCCCCCCGCAGTGGCAATGGGATTAGCAAATACTTCACGATCCCTTTCTTATTTTCTGTACAAAAAGAGTAAGGGAGTGAGTTGTTTTGCTAAGTTTCTGGGTGTTTCTCGTATGCTGAGAAGACACAGTGAGAGGACGTAGGTGTCCCATGGGTGTCTGGATGAGTGGCTTAGACCTCCTCTCCAATTCTCATTTATAAATAGGAAGAATGGAAAAATCACATTCTCTTCCAAACATCGTTGTGAAGAACTATGTTTGTTTAAATGGAAACGTCCTAGAAACTGTAATACCCAGCATAAATATTTCAATGTGCTTATTGGTGTTACATATGTTTATGTTTTAAAGATTTTCTATACATAAGATGAGGTCAGTTTGTAGGCAGAGGCCACTTGTTCATTCCTGGCTGCCAAACCATGAAATAATCAAACAGAAACTATATTATTTGCAATACGGTTTGGCCAATAGCTTAATTGTATTTCTGGATTACTCTTATATCTTAAATTAGCTCATTTCTCTTATTGTATATTTTACCACAAGGATCGAGGCCTACCAGCAAGGTTCCAGCTTGCATCTTGCATCTTTCTTTTCTGTCAGCTCCATGGCTTCTCACTGACTCTGCCTTCTTTCTCCCAGCATTCAGTTTAGTTTTCCCACCTAGCTCTATTCTGCTAAGCCACTGGCCGAAACAGCTTTATTCATTAACCAATAAAAGCAACACATATATAGAAGGAGCTCCCACACCAAGAGTTTCAGCTAGGTCTGAAGACACAATCAAAATATCAGAAGGAGGGGACAAGCCATTTCTACATTTTTTTATAGGAAAAGGTTGAAAGCTGGTTCCATGATTTTTTTTCTTCCCCATCTTTTTGAGAAAATTAAAAATTACAGAAAAATCAGAAGAATGAACACCTGCTATGCTTCTCCTGCATGTATGAAGCTGCTATGGGCTTTGTCCGTTCTTGCTCACTGTGAACATGTCAGACATGAATGCTTTCTCTGGTATCTTCTCACTGCAAAGCAGTGCTCATATGACAACGCCACAGGCATCACACGCAAGACATCAATACACTCCCATAACATAGCACTCGAGGCGTGTTCCTATTTCCTTCATTTCCTTTATGGGATTTGTTTGTATTGGTTTTTGTTTGGATTGTTTTGTTTTGTGTTTTCTTTGTGTGTGTGTGTGTGTATTTTCTTGAGAAGGAAGCGGAAACACAATTTGAGTGAAAATCTCCCCGTGAGTGAGACGGATGCAGTGGAGTGTCGTTGAGTAGAGCCCTTGGCTAGCTTGAGTGAGACCCCGGCTTCAAACCCCAGCACTGAAACAGGAGAGGGAGAAAATAAGATTCCTACAGTGTTGTATAGGATTTTTTGCTCTGACTATTCAATCTCTTTTCATCTTAAATGCTTTCTCTACCCTATGTTCTCTTTGACCAAACAACCAAAACACCCTGGGAGTTATTTTGGAGAATGCCCCCAACCTCAGTCTAATCGCTTCTCATGATCAGATTGGGCTAAGCGTTTTTGGTAAGAACACTTCACAGGTGTTCCCCAGTGTCTCTCTCTAAGGTTCAAGAAGGCTCACTGTGTCCCACTATTGCTGAGTTCAAGGGAACCTTGCAGGGTGTAGCCTGACAGGCATTCCCCCACCTTGGCACCATTTCCTTGAAATCCTGTGAAGGGCTGAGACCAGTCTTACTGCTGGCACCAGCTGTTGCGGAGCAGCTGAGCGATGGTGACATCCTGATGCCACTTACGACCAAAATTCTTCTATAATAGGAGCTCTCCTTTTACCCCCCTCTCCACTCGGCTTCATGAATCTGGAGGTGACTCTAGCATAAGAATATGAAGCTCATGAGAGCAGGGAGGAGAAGGGATCCGGTGGAGAATGTTAACTCTGAGGAAGCCACTCTCTTTCCCAGAAAGATCAAACTGTCAAGATCTGTGAGCTCCACCAGCCCCAGCTGGGGTGGGGGGTGGGGTACTGGTCCTTCACCACAACCCTGATTGAGGTGGGAAGTTTCAGAGTCTTTGGGTTTTCAATGTAACTTTTTTGGCCGAGGAGCACAGTGATTTGGGACCTGGCTTTTGTCTGGAAAAATCCAGAAGTGGATTGTGGGGCTGACCATCTGCCTTGATGGCACAGCTAGCTAAGTACTGCCCTCCTGGGGGTGACAGGGTGCTCAGGTGAAGGCCTCTTAGAGGGTGTCTAGAATCGGGGCCAAGGATAGGGAGGGGTACAGAGAGTAGGAAAATATGGAAACCCACCATACTCCAAGCGACTCTCACATCCTAGGCTGTACAGGCTCCAGATAGGGAGAGGGAGAAAAATTCTAACTTAGACTGTTAATTAAACCTATGAAGGATATGTTTAGTGCTTAAAGTTATCTGCAAAATGCTTAAGGACAGGCAGAAAAGTTCCGGGACAAGTGTGGAATTTCACTGGGGCCAAGGGAATCAAGACCAAAAGGCAATGCAAAAAGTGAGACCAAATGATTGCATTACCAGTCATGTTCACGCCATATATTTTATATATTTTAATACATAATTTTAAAACTATCTGACTTCAATTCCACATGCAAAAAAAATGACTTTCTATTACTTCTAGAAAACATGCTTACTTCATAACAAAATTCCATTCTATCCCA
Organism: Microtus ochrogaster; assembly: GCF_000317375.1. Lineage (NCBI taxonomy): Eukaryota > Metazoa > Chordata > Mammalia > Rodentia > Cricetidae > Microtus > Microtus ochrogaster. The sequence goes on from NC_022009.1 coordinate 111,590,081, forward strand.
GATAACCAGAGTGCAAGAGTGCTATGGCTTCACATTCAAACTTCCACAGACTACAGAGGGGGTATTTGGCCACGTTCGCAGTATTTATACACTATAGGTAGGCATCACTCATACCTATCGTTACACTCCACAAACCCTCCTGAGGAGACACCTAGGTGTGCCACTCCAATGTAACTACTGCCAGTGTTGGGGGCCTAGAAAGCATGCCCCGAAACCTCAGGCTCTCAATCTGAAACACACCCATCCTGTCCACCACATCTCCACGCTGGGCTCTAGCTTCAGAAAGGAGATCCGTGAGGCTGACTGCCTTCAGCTGACCCAACCATACAAAAATAATGAAAACTAAACAAGAATACTGTTTTGAACTTAACTTTCAAAATCCAAATATAGGCCATACCTGACGTACACAAGGAGACCAGGTTGTGAGTTTTAAAAACCAGCAGACAGGAGGACTTGTGCAGAGCAGTCGGGAGGGAAAGAAAGTATCACCAACATTGTCATTTATTGGGAGAAATGAAGCATATCCCATCATTGGCTTTGAAACTGAAAGCAATGTAGAACAAACCCAATGTCCCACTAGAAATGACTATTTTTTTATAAAACGAGACAAAGAAAATACCTATGACAAGAATTCACATAAAACAAAACAGACGGGAAGTTGGAAATATTAAAACAAGATAATCTTAAGAAAAGAAGGATGCAGTTTTGTTTCTTCCTCCCATTTCCCCACTCTCTTTCCCAGAAAGATCAAACTGTCAAGATCTTTTCTCGAAACACCAAAAGGGTTCATTTAAAATGTCACCATATGAAACTCAGGGTAGCCCAATCAAGAACCACTGGAGAGTACAGGACCCATGTCCAAAGATGGCCCTCTCAGCTACTGTTGACTGCATGCCAACTACATACCATGGCACGCACAGGCATTATAAAGAGAAGAAAGCCTCGCCCTGTGGGACAGATGAAATCTAGAAGAGGAGGTAAGAAACAAACAGTATGACGGTAAAAAGTTCAATAAGAAGACACCTAGCAGAGGGACATGCTATGGAGGAGAGAAAGCAAGCGAGGAGGAAAGAAATGCTCACAGAGCTGCCAGTGACCAGAGAGAGACGTCTGCATATGACACTTCCCTAGGCAACACCATGCAAGTAGGGTGCCCTAGCAACTTTTTTTTCTCCAAGAAGCTTACATTGTACACCCCAGAACCTTGGCTGGGAAGAGACTGGCTGATTTACTACTGTCCCAGGGAAAAGTGCTTGGTTTTGGTTTGTTTGTTTGTTTGTTTAATGCAGTATCTCTTTTGTTTATTCTTTGACAGTTTTTTTTTGGGGGGGGGGTTTCGAGACAGGGTTTCTCTGTGGTTTTGGAGCCTGTCCTGGAACTAGCTCTGTAGACCAGGCTGGTCTCGAACTCACAGAGATCCGCCTGCCTCTGCCTCCCGAGTGCTGGGATTAAAGGCGTGCGCCACCACTGCCCGGCTCTTTGACAGTTTTGTACACCCGAAACTCCCCTCTCCCACCTACTCCAGGAGTCCCCAAAACATCTTTTCCCCATGCCTCTTTTTTAGCAATTTACTCATTTTCCTTTGGTCCCAGTTCCCTCCTGTAGAAAGCAACAATAACCGCCTATTTGATAAAACTGTCCTGAGGAATCAATTCTTTAATAAACGCAAAGTGTTTAGAACATTGCCAGGAACAGCGCTAGTGCTATGTAAGTGTGAACTATTATTTTTAACACCCTAGGTGTGACAGGGGATCTTTAACATTGTCGCAAAGTGGCTTCATAAATCTAGAATGAAAATAGGCAAACATTCAGAACATTAAAAAAAAACTCTGTCAAACCACTTCCTGTACCTGATTAGAACAATTTTCTTTGAGGGACAGTATATCACACCTTCTCTGTCCCCAACACATTCCTGTGGCTCTGCCTCAAGAGCAGGCATGCCTTTCCCCTGAAGGGCAAGGAAGTGTTTGTGCATGTCACAGGTGAGCGTGAGGTCAGTGGAGCAGAACAAGAGCCAGGATAAACACGAGACACTTTTCCTCTGCGTCAATCTTACCCAAAGATTTATGAAGGAAATACTGCCGTCTTAAATCTTTATTATGGTATGCAATAGAAAGCTTGCCTACATTTTTGTCCTAAAGCCAAAGCTGTCTAATAGAGCTGTGTGTATGGCCATTTTCAGAGAGGAAGCCCTGACATATCCTTAAAAATACTCACTAAATCCATCCTTAACAGAGGATCCTATGAGATAAAATAGGAGAACTGGCATTTTTGAGTGAAGGGTGGGGGAAGAACCTCACAAATAGGAAGGGAAGCCCCAAAGAAAGACTTGGCATAAGCAGACGTTATGCAGAGTGGTGAAATGGGGACAAGGCATAAAGTACAGGACATTTAAGGACAGGCCCACCCAGGCCAGGTGTGCTTGTCACATCTTTTGCATCACAGATTCCCTGCATCCATCACTGAATTAATCCGTTGATAGAGGCAAAGCACTTGTGGCCAAATCACTTTCCAAAAGCCCCGCCTCTGTCTGCCTCAAGGACCAAAACCACCGACGCCCAAGCCTTTGCTCATCTCGTGCACAAACTATAAACAACAGGCCAGTCTCCTAACAGCTCTGCAGTGCGAGCTGCCCAGCCCCCACCCGGGGCAGCCTCGTGTTTTTATAGACGCAGCCGGTAAGAGTATTACACGGTTAGTCGCTCCTCTTGACCAGGTGGTTTAGCTAACAAAAGCCTGAGAAAGTTATTTTACTCTGACGCCTCAAGTTTAAAAGCCGCCTTTTGGTTACCGGATACCAGGCAGATGTAGACGAGCAGGAGAGAGCCAAAATGGATTAAGGGCTGCCAGGAGCTGCCTGGGATGTAAGAGGAGAAGGTTTTAATGTCATTAAGATGAAGATAGCTTCACTTGCAGACATCTCCCCGCGACAGGACCAAAGAGACAGCAAGCGCAGACTATTAAAAGGGCAATAAAGACTGCTTCCTTTGGATCATTAAACTGGATTTGCCGGTAGCAAATTTCATTAGGGTCGATATCTTCTCTGCCCTGATCAATCTCTGCCACATTGTTTGCCTTATTCTTTCATCCACAAGACAGCGTGCCTTTTAAAATATAGTTAAAAGCCTGTCCCCAGCAGCGGATACACAGAGAGCTGTAGGATAAAAGGGTCCAGACAGCATAATAGAAGAAGAAGCTATGTGTCAAGATTCTGCATCCGTCTGTCTGACCAATGAGAATGACGTTCAGGTAACTTAAAACACCGGAAATAAAAGCCTTGAGTCAGTAGCTGTAACGAAATGACGGTTGCTCCCAAACAGAGAAATAGCTATCCCATTGGTAATGGGTACGGGTACAGTAGGTGCCATATAGGACTGGCAGAGCTGGGTAAATTTATTTTTTAGCAGCTCAATGAATGTTTGGAAAATGACTCTTCAGCAATTATTTTGCCCAATGTATTTCCTTTTGACATGCCCAAAGGCTTGTTTCTTCAGTCGATTCAGATAGTACTGCCACTCTCTGTGTTTCAAAGAATACAATAAATATTCTCTCTTGGGCATGAAATACAAATGTGAGTGAAAGGAATAAAAGATGTGTTGTTTCATTTCTTTGGGCATGGAAGTTAAGGGGAAAATTCAAAACTAGCACAAATGAGCCTTCATCCTTCCATGCCTTGATTTCTTCAAACACAAAATGAGATTGTGGCTATACCACTTGCTGTGTCCCCATCCTTGGGGAAATGTAAAGAGGCATCTATTCCCCCCAGATAAGTCACTGATGGCAGAACAAAAGTCTAGCTTGGTGAGCCAATGAGTTTATTGGATTAGTAACAGGAACGTGGGTAGTGGATTACGCACAGGAGCATCGGTGATTCAAAAGTAGCTGTAACATAGAAAGTACATCCCATCATAAGTGACAGCTCAACTCATGAAAGCTACACCCCTGGAATTCTTCTTGCAAGGGCCTCTGCTGACGAGTCTCCTCCTCCACAGCCACCATTTGCCGCTCACATTTAGGAACACATCTGGCTTTGAGAATTTTCTAGGTCAAAAATTATCTTGCCCACATTTTATGATAGGGACTTCATGGCGCATGTACAAATATACTAGCATGAACCACAGTATCCGAGGCCCCAGGAGAAATTAGACAGCCTTCCCCCTAGGAACACACCCTGCAGCAAGCACTTCTCTAACACAGACCCATTCTCAACAAAGAATGCTGGTGTTAGAAAAATGAATTTTAACCCATGAGCCTCCCTGGTAAACTTCCACGCCCATATCCAGTGCTGACTTCCTTTATCAGCTTCTAACTTTCTATATAGATAGACAAAGATGAGGAGATGAGCCTGAAAGAGTAGAGGATCCAGTGGATTTATTTGGGAAAGGACTGAGCAACTGATGGAAGGGAAAAGAAAAAAAATGAAAAGGAAGGGATAGAACCAAAAAGCCTTAAGGCAAGAAAAAAGATCCATTAAGTAGGTAGGTATAGTTTTAATGTGCAGGAACTATATAGAGAATTGTATTAAGCTTTGCATACTTTAAATTTGTAATGTTTATAAGATGATATCATGTATGGGAGACTGAGTGGGGAACCAGACCAAGACTATGAACAGAAAAGCTTAGGGTCTTAAATTTGTCCATTCTGCTAAAATAGATCTATGCCAGCCAAATCTGCCTTCTAAAAGCAAATTAAGCGTTCATAAGAATATTAAAGGCCCAAAAGAGCCTAAAGACTCCTGAAGATGAGGAAGTGGAAGAGAAGGCCTTGATGTTATGTATCAGATGTAAAAGTCTCCCACAGGCTCATGGTCCCCAGCTGATGGCTGTCCTGTGGAAAGTTACAGAATCTCTTGAGTTGGGGCCGACCTACAGGAGCTGGGTCTCTGCAGGGCAGGCTTGAAGTTCCTGTCCTCTCACTGCTTCCTGATCTGCCTAGATACAGGCCAGCTCTTGCTACCACAGCCAGGAGCTGCTCCCAACCCCATGCCTTCCATGCGATGAGGACTGTCCCCTCAGACCGTGAGTGGAATAAGCTACTCCTTCCTACCTTGTGTCGTTTCTCGTCAGATATTTGGACAGGGCAATGAGAAAAGCGAGGAAGTGGCTGCCGGGTCTCAGCACTTGCTATCGCTATCAAACCTCGGTAACTCCTCCTGGCTTGGGGGAACTGACAGCAGGATACAGAGGAACTGACAGAGGATGTCCCCTTATGTGGACATCTGAAATCCAGAGTGCTCCAAAATCCAACACTTTCTGAATGCTGAATGCTTGCAATTTGAAACAGTGGGATGCAACATTCCGTGAGGGATACTCAACCCATGGAGATGCCAGAAACAGGCATTAGCGAGAAGGAAACTTTACCCATAGCAATGTGGCCTAGAAGATAAATTAATTAATTAATTAATTAATTAATTAATTCATACATACATACATACATACATGGGGCAAGGACCAGGCCTTGCATATATCCCAGGAAAGCTACGCCACATTTGTCGATGATAGCTCGCTATCACAATGTGAAAGGGCTAGATATCTGTCACACCACTCAATAGGTGAACTGGGCTGGGTCTTCCCACATCGATCATTACTCAAGAAAATGCACCACAGACTTACCTACAAGCCAATCTGACGGAGGCATTTTCTCAATGGAAGTTCCCTCTTCCCAGATAACCCTACCTTGCTTTAAGTTAGACAAAAAAAAAAAAAATTCTAATACACAGTCAGGGAAAAATGTCTATTTTCTGTTTCTGTGGTAAGAAGAAATAGATGAAACTAGGTCCTTAGGTTGTACCATCTACACACTAAAGTAACTTACAGGTCAGAAATATGACAAGCATAAAACTTAAACATTTTAGTAGACGGCAAAAATAACTTTTCACGTTTTAGTATTTTCCTTTATGTCAGGAGGACACCCCAGATCAGGGGGACAGCTTGCCATCCTAGTTTGTGTTCTATTGCTCTGATTAACATCATGACCAAGAGCAAGGTGGGGAGGAAGGAAGTTAGCTCATCACCGAGGGAAGACGGGGCAAGAGCGCAAGGCAGGAACCTGGAAGCAGAAACTGGAGCTGAGGTTGTGGAGGAACACGGCTTATTAGCTTGCTCATCTTGCTTCTTTATTGTATTTATTATTTATTTATGAGGTTTTCTTGAGACAGGGTTTCTCTGTAGCTTTGGAGACTATCCTGGAACTAGCTCTTGTAGACCAGTCTGACCTCGAACTCACAGAGATCCGCCTGCCTCTGCCTCCTGAGTGCTGGGATTAAAGGCGTGCGCCACCACCAACTGTCTTCAACTTGCTTTCTTATATAACTCAGGACCATTTGCCCAGGGCACCATCCTCAGTGGACTGGAGCCTCCCACATCAATCATTAATCAAGAGAATTCCACACAGATCTAGCTACAGGCCCATCTGATGGAGGCATTTTCCCAGCTGAGTTCTCTCTTCAGATGATCCTAGCTTGTCTCAAGTCAACAGAAAACATAAGTACATCTGTGTTCAAACTATGGAAGTTCCTTTATTACAGGGTGACTTCAGTTACATTGTCAAAGGATATCCTAGCATATGTCGAGAAACACCTTCCCTTAACCTACAGATTAGAGAGCGTGTGGCTTCACAGATACGCCACTTACCGAGAAAAACTTCACAACCCGGGAGTTGAAGTTTGCTTGGGCTTGTTTCTTTAATTCTACCCATTCATTGCCTTGCCCCCAACAAATTTTATTTTAATTAATTGGAATTTGTTCTATTGTTCATTGATCCTAAGACATTTGACTTATTAAATAATTGCTTTGCATTCTCTATTTATCAAAGACACTATCTCTCTTTGATTGGGACAGGACACGTCTCTTTAGATATTACTGCTTAGTATTAAGCAAATGTGGCAATTAGAATCTAATAACTTGAAATCACCAGGTTTTATTGGGAAGATGTCAACTTCTGTCGAAACTTGTGCTGCAATTATTTATTTATTTATTTTATTTATTAAAGATTTCTGTCTCTTCCCCGCCACCACCTCCCATTTCCCTCCCCCTCCCCCAATCAAGTCCCCCTCCCTCATCAGCCCAAAGAGCAATCAGGGTTCTCTGCCCTGTGGGAAGTCCAAGGACCACCCACCTCCATCCAGGTCTAGTAAGGTGAGCATCCAAACTGCCTAGGCTCCCACAAAGCCAGTATGTGCAGTAGGATCAGAAACCCATTGCCATTGTTCTTGAGTTCTCAGTAGTCCTCATTGTCCACTATGTTCAGCTAGTCCTGTTTTATCCCAGGCTTTTTCAGACCCAGGCCAGCTGGCCTTGGTGAGTTCCCAATAGAACAATTTTTTATCCATAGTCTATATAATTACATCTTGGAGAGTATCAGCAGACCAGGAGTCTAGAAGAGAAGTTGGAAGGACCAGATGTGATAATAACATTATTTCAGGGAAACCATGAGTCAAGAGGAGAACTAAAAGATCAGAAAGCTACGTCCAGGGATTGGAGATACGGCACAGCAGTGCACAACTCCAGTTCCAGGTGACCCGATGCTACGTCTTAGACTTTAGACCTAAACTCAGAACAAAATTGCAGAGTTTCCCTCAGACTCAGATCCTGCCCTAGAATGTCGATATGTAAACAGGTGTATTTCTGGAGAAAGCTGAAAAATTTAAAACCAACTTTGATCCCTTGCCTCATCAAGAAAAGCCTGTGAAACCACACAGAATAGAGCCACACCACGTGGCCCACATCCAACTGTCCGCCTGGAAAAGCAGCATTTAGTGACCTGTGACATGTTTGCTGGAAGGGGTGCCTTTCCTGGCTGATTAATTTTCTTTTCTCTTTTTTCTTTTTCCATTACAAAAATATAATACACATTTATGTAAAGCTTGGGAAATACAGAAAAAATGCATCCTAGATACAGTAAATTTGGGTTTTCTCTCAGCACCTCGCAAGCATAGTATGCCAGCATTAAGTCATGCCCAAACCCAATGGACTCCCGGTCTACTGCCTCGCCACAGTCAAAGGAAACTGCAGTCATTGCTGCACAGACTCTGGCTTGATCATTTGTCTCTATGTCCAGGCTCACTTGAGTGACTGCGTGTGACCTAACCGCTAATTTCCATACACTTACGTCCTTAGTCCTCATGCTTCATTGTCCGTACAATCTTAGTATCTGCTCACAGCTCTCAAGGTGTTGGGGCCATTTTCTATTTAGTAGATGGCGACGGAGGCGGGTGTGTAAGCTACCATGATTTATGTGCACTTTGATTTTGAAATTAAAAATATCTATCACCAAAACTTTCTACTCAAAACATTTGTATCCGTTCCTTCGGCATGAAGTGCCATGTTAAACACAGATGAACTGCATTACTGCAAGAAGAACTGTTAAAATGTGAGGGCTGGCTCTCTCTGAGAAGGAACCGAGGCTGCATTCTACACGCAGGCTGTGCAGCTTGGGTTGGTGCTTCAGGGTCACAAGCATCTACGGGCCTGAGCTGCACCAGCCGTGAGTGAATGCCATGGCATCAGTGGATTAATGCCTCTTAATTTTATAGGTGGAAATAAGATACCAAGCAAAATTGAACTAGCAGCTCCAGAGAGAGCCGTCGGTTGAAGAATAAAATTTCAACCTGAGGAAGGTTGGGAAGATCTGACAAAGCCTTGTGACCAATTACATAGCTTTTCTCAAACTTTTGAATATATATATATGTATGTATGTATGTATGCTAGACATACCTATAATCACAGATGGAATCTGTTAATCCAAGCACCCAGGAGACTGAGGCAGCAGGACTTCAAATTTGAAGGCAGTCCGGGCTACCTAGCAAGTTCTAGACCAGGCTGAGCTACATAAAAAGAGACTCTACTCAGAGACAGAAAGGAGAGAGAAAGTGAAAGGGGGGATAAAGTGGGAGACGAGGAGAAAGAAGGAGAGAGGAGGGGCACGAAGTCGCATTATGGAAACTAAAACCAGGTATTTTTATCAGACTCTCCAGTGATCCGGTAGGTGCCAATGTGTATGGGTGCGCACGGGTGTTCATATTACTATCCGCTCACATAAGGACTAAGGCAAAGTTTAAAAGAAGCGCTCTATTAGCTGGACACAGAAGAGAAGGAAGCATGGAGGACGCGGTCATTGACACGGCTTGGGAAGAGCACAGCGAGTGGTAACCAGACTTCAGGTGTCAGAGTGACTGTACCACGTGACTACAATCTGCAGTCCATGTGCGATAAGCTTCTGACTGCTGCTGCAGCCGGTGGCCTGGGAGCTACACTTTGAGACCAGAGGTCCGAGTAACTGAAGCAACCAGGCCAGGTTTCTCAAGTGTTTGTGCCAGGGCCTCAGCCCGATAAACACAATAGACCCACACTAGAGTCTTTGCATGGACAATTTTCAAAGATCCACCTTAGGGATGGGGTAGGAGGTGATGTTGCTTCTAGGGTGCAGGCAGAGCTGGGAACGCAGGGGCTGAGGCTGATGAAAACATCTGGACAGAGAGAGCCAGGATCAGTCCCGGGAAACAGACTTGACCACATTTGCCTGTGTTCTTTCCTGGAGCCCCATGAATGTAGCACCCTAAATACTCATTCTGGTGTCCTTTCTGCACTCAGAGTCAATGCTCTGCTAGTCTAAGCCTTGCGGTGCAGCTCCACGAACCGTCCAGATGCCTCAACAGGCAAAGGCGCTTACTGCAAGATCCATCCATGGGATTCAAAGGTGTTGGAGTAGGAGAACCCACTTCTGACCTACAACATTCACAAACTACCATGGCTGACAAATGTAACTGCACCCCCCACACACACAATACATACATAAAAATGTAACCACCTTTATTTTAAAATCTTACACTTAAATTTCTCTATTATGTTAAAAAATAAATAAAATGAGTTTCCATAATTCACAAGCAAACAGTATGAGTGTCAGGATTTTTTCTTTCAACAATGCTGCCCTCTAGTGTCTTTACAAGTGAGCATCATGTAAAAAATTCACCTGAGCTACCAATAAAATAATTTCCTGCTCGCTAGCAAAATTCAGGGGATTTTTCTTTATAAATCAATCAACCAATCTATAAATAAAATATATAATTCTATTTATATGTAAATATATGAATCAATAAATAATTACTTCAAGAATTTAATTTAAATTTAAGCTGCTACCTATTCGATTCTTCTACAAGTTTTGCTTTGGCTGCTGAGCCTCCTCCACAGACAAGAACTCCTTATACCTCCTTCCCCAGTTCCTCCCTGGCCTCTCTTCAGAGCCACACACAACAGGCAGAAGGTGTGGCCAGCAGCTAAAGGCTTGCGAACCTCCTGCCCACCCTTTTCACTATGTGTGAAGATATCATCAAGAGACCCCCATCTCCCACTGAGCTCCACAAACCCAGCGGGCCCCTGTTTTCAGTAGGGGTGTCCTCCACCCCGAAGCACTCTTCCTCCTCTCTCTCACCCCAATGTTCTCCCCTCCCTTCCCAGTCTCACAATGGGTCTCATTCTAGGTCATTCCCAGTGGCGCCCAGATATTCTCTCACCTCCCCATCTTTAACTAAAACTCTCCCTGAGCATCCCCTGAACTGCTGTTGTCTCTGCCTCATTCATTTGAAGACCCACTGAACGAGTCTGTACAGGCTGTCTCCGAACCTGCCTGCCCTCCATCCTTCCATCTCTCCAGCCTGGTCTAGGGCCCTCACAATGGAACTGAAATGGCTCTCGTGTCTACAGTCACTGTGTATGTGTATGCGTGCGTGTGCATGTGTGTGTGTGTGTGTGTGTGTGTGTGTGCTGCAGACACTATCTGCAGCCTCTGACGTGGTTGTTCCCCGTGTTCCACTCCACAGTTCTCCTTCTTGGCTCTAAAATGCCCCTCCCCGCTGGCTTCTGACCAGTCAGCTGCACAGGGTCCTCTCTGTGACCTCATGCTGGCAGTGAAAACCTCTTCTCTTTTTCTCTTCAGACTTCCACCACTACAACAGCAGTAGGAAAGCTGCGCTCCCTAACACACCAGTGTCCAGCAGGGGCATCATCATCTTGTGTCTTCAGACTCATCAGCTCAACATGCCCTCCAGTGTCACCCACAGCGTCCCCATGCTCCTCACGTCCAAAAGCCTTGCTATGGTCTTTCCCCACAGCCCTCCTCTCTGTAAACAGTCGGGTATCTGGGAGAAGGCCTTGATCCCTTCCTGCCTGCTAAGGGCCACACTCACTCTGTCTTAATTACCAAACCCTCCCGGTCACTCTTTGCCACAGACTCTTCCCAGGGTCCCGTACTCCAGGGCTTCCTCTTTCAGATCCTTCACAGCAGAGGCAGGATGACATTCTGAGATGCAGACTCTGATTACAGGATGTCTCTCATTCCCTTGCCTAAAAATGGCACCGAGTCCACTCAACTCTTAATAACATACAGTTGGTTTGCCCTCCACCAACTTTACCTGAAACTCCAATGCTTCCTTGCTAGGTTCTGCTACCTAGCTTTGCTTCAATCACTGGAACTTACTGAGCTCTGTCTTTCTTTCAGGGCCCTCCGCATGCTTGTCCATCACCCTAAAAATGTCATTCTCCAAACTTCACAAGATGTCCTCATTTTAACGCTTCACATAATTCCCATAATTCCTAGCCCTAACTCAGTAGATCTACCAGCGAATTCCAGGCCAGTCAAGGCTGTCCAGTGACTCCCAAAGAGCAGGAAAGAAGAGCGGGAGAGAGAGAGATGAAATGAGGCAGTGAAAAAAAAGAGAAAAGGAAAAGGAAAAAAGAGAAAGGCATATCTCGATCCCAATTCTATCTTGCCTATCTTGCACAAGGATTCTGTTCTGTAGGACGTCTTATCTATGAGTATTATTTGGGACATAAAGAAGTCTAAGACCTTGACCCTGTAAGTACATCCGGGGACCTGGCATCCTAAGAGTGTAGTTGCCGGGCTTTGTGGAAGCAAAAGAAACCCAATGTTGTCTGAGGGCTTGGCCAGCTTGAACTTGAGGCTCTTCGTTCCTCCAGGTCTGTAGCTCATCTGGCTGGTGCCAAGAGGATTAGTTTAGCTTAGCTCCACCCCTTGGGGAGAGGATTAATCTTCCTGATTAGGAAATGTGATGCTGAACTCAAAGAGGCTAAAGTTTAAGCTGGGTGGGCCCACTGGCAGGCCCTGGTGAAATCAATGACGCCGGTGTCTTAGCACAAAGTTTGGTTCAAAGCAGTCAAGGCCAGGGTGTGTCAAAGTGGGCTCTGAGTCCCTGTGGCTTCGGCTGTTTGTTCGGCATTTTATATGTTTATCTTTCTGCTAGACACACTTATTGAGTCATCTCTATTAAATGGCTATTGAGAATAAGGAGCAGCTCGGCAAATCCACCAAACAGAAGAGACAGGCCGTTCATCCTCTGTGACCGTACATTCTCCAGTCAAAACAAACGCTTTCCCTCCCTTCTCACTTTGTGGACAAGATACTCTGTTCATTTCTCAGAACAAGAACCATTGAGCGACACAAGTAAAGGAAGACCTGTGATGGTCATTACATTTTTAATACTGTTTAATATTGCTGCAAACTGAAAATGAAGTGTCCGTTTACCGAAAAGTACTGTCAAGCCTCCAAACCACTGACGGTGAATGTGTGTTGTCACCAGAGTAAGAGTAACTATGCTAATCAAATAAACACATCAAATTTCTAACTCGTAGAGGGAGAATGGGAAAACACATAGCTCTGTACAGGAGGTGAGTTCATGGGATACTGTTTGGCTTCCCACAGAAATTGTTCGAGCCATGACACACGTGATCAACCAAGGCATGGCAATGTACTGGGGCACCTCGAGGTGGAGCGCGATGGAGATCATGGTGAGTTGATGTCTGGTTTTAATAGCTGCTGAGCACTGCGTCATTGTTGTTTAGAAACCACGTTTAAATTGTAATCTCTTCTGAGACTTTTTTCACAATGCCATGGCGCTAGAATTTTAGGGTCTGTTCCACCATTAGGGAGACGGCTGGCAGGGCTGGAGCCCAGCAGTTTAGAACAAACCCAAGGGGCCAGATCTCCAGTAGGAATCATGTTTTAGCATGTTCTTTGCTGGCAAAAAAGAAAAAAAGCATGTAGAACTTCAAAGCTAATGAGATATGGGAATAGAGTCTTCTAGCTTTCTGACAATCAGCTTGTTGGAAATTATTCTGCTCATAACATGCCACTTAGAGAGACCACTTCTTTCTGGGGGTTTATCTGAGTTTTATCTGAGAACCTAACCATATTCAAATAAAATCTTCTTCATAATACACAATTCGAGCTTTGACTAATTCGCCCCTGACTTTACTGAGTCTAAACTTCCCAAAGAATAATAAAGATTTCTCACGCTGGGCGCCTCTCTTGGTAAGGCTTATGACCAGAGCTGTGCACGAGCCCTGTGGAAATGCATCGCATGAAGCTCCAGTGCTCACCAGCAGCAGCAGCTCAGCTGCAATCTCTTCTGTTCCCTAGGAGGCTTATTCTGTCGCACGACAGTTCAACATGATCCCACCCGTCTGTGAACAAGCCGAGTACCATCTTTTCCAGAGAGAGAAGGTGGAGGTCCAGCTGCCAGAGCTCTACCATAAAATAGGTAACCTTCAAAATCGTATCTGATCATTCTTCGCAATATGAGGATCAATGATTGGGGGAGGGTGTCAGGAAAATGCTTTCCCAAGGGTTCCTAATTAATGTAACACAGAGATGATGAGAACCAAGCATCTCAGAGACTGTGGCAGAATCAGCTGGGCCGGGGCTGGTCTACAGGTACCGTGACGGCAATCACAGAGTTGTAAATTGACTGTCATGGATACACTCAGCAGGGGTTCGAAACCATAAACATGCATTGGTGAGGAGACTGGGTAGCCTTTCCAAAGCATATAGATACCCACATGTCTCTCGTGCTGTGCCCGGGACCGGGTAAGACAGAAGGAATTCAACAAACAACAAGTCAGGACAATTGGACTGTGTGGAAGCAGTGCCCAGGCTGGGATATTGTTTGTGTGGAAGCAGAGCCTGGGTGGGGATGTAGAGACAATACAAACACCAGAAATTTGGATATTAGAAATATCAATAACCCACATTCTTCACAATATGATAATCAATGATTTGGGAGGGGCTAGGAAAATGCTTTCCCAAATGTCCCTGACTAATGTACTATAGAGATGACAAGAACTAGGCTTATATGCCAAAGCCATTTCCAAAGATTACTTTTTCCAAACGCTGAATCAAAAACAACACAAACTCAACAACAGCTGGTGCTGTTTCTGCCGTGTGCCAGGCTGTGCTCCTGCTAGGTGCCAGGTGTCATTGGGCCCTAGTGGACAAGTGAAGCCCCGGCTCTTTGCAAGTAGACGCTCTTTTCTCTCGGTCTACGAATTGTGGCCATGAAAAAGTCATGAATAAGCCATATTTTCGGGTTCACTTATATGGCTCACTCCCAGGAACAGACAGTACATGTTTAATTGGTTTATAAAAGATTGAGGCACACTTTGTAAGTCCTAAGCTGTAATGGAAAGACGAATGCTGGTATTAACTCATTTATCTGGCCAGCTTTCCTCTAGAACGGACAGAGTTCTGTTTAAACACACCCTCACTTTTGGTCCCACTTGGCACAGCAATTTTCTGTGACTGTGTTGTTTTTCCCCCACAGGGGTTGGTGCAATGACATGGTCTCCGCTTGCCTGTGGAATTATTTCTGGAAAATACGGAAATGGGGTGCCAGAAAGTTCTAGAGCTTCACTCAAGGTATTTTCCTCAATTTTAGGAAAGTCTCAGGGAGGGCAGAAGGGAAGAAGATGGATGAGAAGGAGCAGAGCTGTGGTCCAGGGCTTCCCAGCTTAAGCACACTGCAGCCTTGGCCTGCCATGGCCTCTGGCAGGGCCCCCACAGCCTGCCCAGGTCTCTGCTGCTGGCGACAGATCAGTCAGCCCTTCATAATCTGCCTGCACAGAGAATTTGTCTCTAAGGACGGACAGAAAAGTGGCCAGTGACTTGCAAACTCAAATCCCTACATTCTTACCTATTCTTATATTAAAGGAGGTATTTCATTCCTTGTCTAGAAGTGACAAAATTTAAAATCCCTTTTCTATCTAAGAGGATTTAATTTTCCTTTTCTGAGAAAACAAAACTTAACCCGTAAGGGCTTAATCCATTCGAGGGAAACAGCTGTAGCCAAGTAAGGCTTGAGGTTGGCTTACATTTCCTACTGCACTTGGGAACTGGGGAAAGAAAGAAA
>NC_022009.1:111606458-111609640 GCF_000317375.1 Microtus ochrogaster
CACCTACTGTGTGCCACGCAGAGAGCTGTGAGCTACCTTTTACTGCCTTCCAGTTTCGCAATGCAAACAAGATAGCTTGCAATCAGTTGTGGCTAACCTAAACTGCTACACAGACACTCCTCTACTTATGAAGGGGCAATGCCCAGATAAACAAACTATAAACTCAAAATATCCTGTCAAAATGCACTTATTATGGCTAACCTACTTAATATCATAGCTTAGCCTAACCTTATCATGAAAAATTAAAAAAAAATCTAATACAAATCCTTTTTATACCAAAGAGTTGACTATCTCATGTAATTTACTGAACATTGGACTGAAAGTGAAAAACAGAGGTTGTATTGATACAACTTTTACATATCGGTGAGAAAATCCTAAGTCAAACATTTTAAGCTGGAGACCATCTGCATATTCTTTCATAGGCTTTCCAAAAAATTCAAAGCACTTCACATATGTGGGCTATTTGTTCTCAGAGTAATCCTGCAAAGGGCAGGCTTCTGCTGGCAGAAACTGAAGCCCGAGGACATTAAGCAACATTAAGACCTTAAACTCCTAACAGATAAAGCTAAGTGAGGACCCGGGCCTCCTGTGGTCAGTGAATTATCTTCCCCGAAGGCATCTGTTTCCTTTCACACCCAGGTCTTTAAAGGAAGTGGTAGTTGTGCTGTGTCTGGTCGGTCTGACTGTAGCCGCTAACACTGTTTGATAAAAGCTCACACACCAATGAAAAATGTCCACAAATGCACTAAGGAAACTAGGAAAGGGGTGGAGAGATGTACAAAGTGTCTGACTGTGGTCAATCCAAAAGCAGCTGGGAAATGTATGGCTGTGTCTCACGGAGTCAATCAAGTAGGCGCTGCTGGAATATTAACAGGGATTGTTTAGAGCCTGTCCCAGAGCAAGGTCTGTAGAGTGTCAGGCTCTGCACTATCAAGTGCTTGCTGAGAGATGCCTGTGCTTAAGGAAGCCGCTTAAGCAGAACTGCCACAGTGAAGATGAAAATAAAAATGAAAGAAGCAAAGGGAAGGGCATCCCCAGGACTAAGTTATAGTATAGTGCTAACGGAAAAATTTGAGACAAGCGGACAGATACATTGGCAACACAGCCCTCCTAATGGATCATATAACACTGTTGTTATTATCAACAAAATGCTAATACTTTGTGCCTGCTATATTGAACTAAAATTGAAGAATCAATCATTCTTTAAAAATGACTCTCCAAGGCTCTTGCAGGAAACAAGATTAGCCAGGGAATTTTCTGCGCAGCCTCTTCTGGCTGGCCCCTCCCTCTAACAGTGACTTCTAACTGCATGCCACCAACTCTGACTCCACTTGACTCCACTGTTGAGAAGCAAACCACTTCTTCCAGTCTAATCGATGTCCCATGGGTACCAACCTGTCAAGCCCAATAGAATCTACTCTCACACCCCCTTCTGCTCACACTTAACTCTCCTTTAGCTCAGCAATGTCTCTGCCCAAGATCTAGCCATCCTGGTCAGACGTCATAGTGCTACCCCACATCACGACCGAGCAGGGCTCCTCCACACAGCATCCTGCCAGCCAGGTCCACTCGGCACAGCCCCAATAGGTCTTCATCTTCCCTTTCCGGGTTACTGCAGGAGTGAACTCGGATGCTTTCCCTGCCTCCCTCTTCTCAACAATCCACCCTTGTGGCTAATTATCTTTCTAAGAGACCATATCATAATCCATTTCAAAATGCTTTCCTGACTTCCCAGTTTATGGGATAAATCCCAGATCCTCTTGGAATCTAAGTCAAGTCTATCTTCCCGTTCTTGTCTCTCCTCCCCACATTATTTCATTCCCACCCCAATGCACTGCACTCCATTTGCCTCCCAGATGTGCTCTTCCCGTTCTCCTGTGGTTCTCCCACCTTGTCCTCAAGAACAAAGCCTGTCGCTTAATAAAGTTACTGAGTTATCTGCACCTTCCTCTATGTATCCATCAACACTTCTTACAGAGGCTGGAGCTCTCTGGCTGCCAGTGACAGACCTCAGTGTGAACAACCCTATTCTGAGAACTCTGTTGCCACAAAGACGATCCTTGAGGGTGGGGTGGGCATGGCTCAGCGGCCATCTGTCCAGGGACTGGAACACGGTCAGCCCTCCTCTGTTTATCTCCAATATGGATATGCCATTTTCTTCCACTCCACATGAATCTTGCCAGTGAAGCTGGGAGCAGGAAAACGGACAGCCACGTCCTTAAAAGAATGTATCCTAGAAGAAAAGAGATCTTTTATTCATTAGCTTCAGACCAGAAAGGGACAGCCAAAGTTGACAATGTCCAACCTGTGAGACCAGCAACGGCAGCCGAAAGAGAAAACCACTTTGCTCAGCTCAGTCATCCACCACTTTGTTGGAGTAGTTTCCATAAAGCAGGTGCTACAAACACGGCTTGTGAGGAGATTATTGAAGCACGAAGGTCACTCATCTACGAAACACTTCAGTTCCTAGGTACCGACTTGTGGATGCTTCTAAGAGAGGAGCGAAAACCCTTTAACCCATCACAGAGCCTAGCGCAACTCAATGCTGGGTGAACATAATAACCCAAAATGTAAGATAAATTAATTAGCACTTTGGCAAATACTACTGTCTGTGTTGGTTGCTTCGGGATACAGAGACCAATTGGATAACCCTGATGTTCAAAAGTACCTCAGGGACTTCCACAGACGCACATGTGAAGGAGACCATGATGGAGCAACAGAATCCCCAGCACTGTGCCTCCCACCCACAGTGGTGACATTCAAGGCTACACAGAGAAACCCTGTCTCGAAAATCAAAAAAAAAAAAAAGGTTTTATCATTTTTATAGAACTACTCTATTTTTGAAATATTGTATTAAAAATTCTTTTTCTTAAGATTGAAATACACTCTGTGTGTGTGTGTGTGTGTGTGTGTGTGTGTGTGTGTGTGTTGCACGCATACCAGTCATACTGAAAGACTTGTAAAAGTAACCAGTGGGTACAGAGCTTGCTGCACTGAAGCCCTGAGCTTGGATTCCCCAGCACCCAAGCAAAACGGGGAATGGTGAATGTGCCTGTAGTTCAAGCACCTCTACAGTGATGTGGGAGGCAGGGACAGGAACGTTCTAGAACCTCATGGGCCAACTAGCCAGAGTAGAGAGGAGTAAGCAACAAAGAAAAGAGCCTGTCTCTCAGAAGAGAAGG
>NC_022009.1:111610071-111616100 GCF_000317375.1 Microtus ochrogaster
ATGTATACAGTAGTATGTGTACGCTCACACATGCATAGTAGTATGTGTGCTCACACTCACACATGACTAGTATGTGTGCTCACACTCACACATGACAGTAGTATGTGTGCTCACACTCACATGTATACAGTAGTATGTGTGCGCTCACACTCACATATGCACAGTAGTATGTTCAAAAGCATTTGTCTATCACTTCCTTACTTTGTGTTTGAGTCACACTCAGAGATACTGTTTCCCTGAAAGATTATGAAATTATGAAAATTAGGAAAGGATTAATGGTATTTCCCACTTCATACATATTTTCCCACGCTCTTCAGGGATGTCTGACAATGGCAGCACCCTGACTCAAGGCTGCCTGGGCCCTAATCATGTGCTCATTGTCCACAGCCATCCACCCCAGCACCACTGGCACCAGCTGTCACCTCCGAACATGTTACTTCAGGCACCCTTCCTCTGGAAGAATCAGAGACTTCCCAGTGCTGAAGCTAGGAACGCCTTGGCCATTTCCCCAGGCAAAGTCCCCAGTGAGGAGCCAGACCATAAGGCTTTGGTATCTAGGAGCAGACAGAACTGGGGCAGCTTGCCCTTCTCTTTTTCACATCTATAAAAATTATTCCAAAAATCACAATAAAAGATAATGTGGTTAGCCTTTTCTTTGGAAATCTTAGAGTGATGAGAAAACACTAAACAAAAGCCAGCAGCCTATTGAGATCACTGAGAAGAGTGCCTATGCCCACTGCTAGCTGCAGAGCTTCCTGCTGCCTCTAAGGTTCAGATCCATGGGTGCAAGGAAAGAGGACGGTCCTTGCGGACCCTCAGTCCTTCCCTTCAGCCACTGCTGGTCAGTGCTAGCCTTTTCTATCCGAGGATTATGTCTCATCTCCTGCAAGAGCAGAGCCTTCGGCCAGTAGGACTGGGAGAAATTCCCAAAGCCCTTTCATATTTGGGAAAGTAAACTAACTCAACAGTCGACAGGTCATGGTCAGTCTTTTTCCATGTTTTAAAAAGAAGTTTCCTGGGTTGTCTTTTAAACTCTTACTCTACTGATTCTAATCTGTGGCATCAAAACACAAAGTCCACATAATAATATCATTATTACTGTAATTATTATAATTATCATATTATTGTATTAGGGAGCTGGAGAGATGGTCCAGTGATTAAAAACACTTGCTGCTTTTTAAAACTTAGTTTTAAAAACTCAGGTTTTAAACTTGAACCTGAGTTTAGTCCCCAGAACCCATATTGGATAACTCACAACTGCCTGTTACTCCAGGCCCTAACATCCTCTACAGCCTCAAAGGGCACTGGCACACGTATGCACAAATACAAAAATAAAACATTTTAAAATAACAATGAGGTTAGGGATGGAATAAGGCAAAAGAGATGACAGTTATTACAATGATGTAAAACAACGATCTTCAGGGAGCAGAAAACTCTCTTGACACAAAGCTGGGTCACTGTGTGTGAGGGGGGAGCACGCCACGTGAGTTCAGGTGTCCTTGGAGGCCTATCTTTTTTCATTTTACATACCAATTCCAGTTCCCACTCCCTTCTCTCCTTCCAGCCCCTCTATCTTCCCCACCCCACCCCACCCCCATTCACTCCTCAGGGAAATTAAGGTACATAGCTTTGGGGAAGGCCCTCCCTACTATATCTAGGTTGAGCAAGGTATCCATCCAAAGAGAATAAATTTCCAAAAAGGCAATACAAGCAGTAGGGAAAAATCCTGGTGCCACTGCAAGTGGCCCTGCAGTCTGCCCAACCATGCAACTGTCACCCCTATTCAGAGAGGGTCTAGTTTGGTCCTATGCTGGTTCCTTCCCTGTCTAGTTGGAGTTTGTGAGCTCCCATTAGCTCAGGTAAACTGTTTCAGTGAGTGTCTCCATCATGGTTTTGACCTCTTTGTGCATATTCTCACTCCTCCCACTCTTTGGACTTTGGGAGCTCAGCCCAGTGGAGCTAGAGTTATACGTGGTTATGGGCGCTGGAAATCAAACTCATGCCCTCTGAGAGAGCGGAAGACACACATAACTGATGAGCCCTCTCTCCAGCCTCACCTGAGGTTCTTATATTTTATTAAATTAGCAGCTTTTGACATGATACCCATACAAGACACTACTGCTTCTGTGCTATGTTATCCGCAGTGCTACCAGTGGCTGAAGGAAAGAATTGTAAGTGAAGAAGGGAGAAAGCAGCAGAACAAGCTAAAAGACCTTTCTCCGATTGCTGAGCGCCTGGGCTGCACACTACCTCAGCTGGCTGTGGGTAAGAACAGGACTGGGGATGGCAGAGCGGGCCGGGAATGGGGGAACTTTCACTGAGATAATTAAAAATGGACTTTGCTATGGCTGACCGACACCCTGCCATGGTCACGTGTTGCCTGTGGGACAGGCTGATCTCAGAAGCTTCAATTCTGCTAATTCCGGTACATGCATCAGAAAGGGAGTTATTCAAGGTATTCCCAAATGACTTTTCTATGTCACAACATCTTTCCTCTCCCTTCTCCCGTATAAGACAGTTGCATAAAATACAAAGAAGAAGAGAAAACAGCGTTAGGTGGGCAGACAGATAAGAAAGACCTGGGAGGAGTTGGAAGGAGAAAATGATAAAAATGTATGAAAAAAACTTTAATAAAAAAACTAAAAGACAAAACACACATATTCAAGTGTCTAAGGGGAACTGTGCCATTACATTACCCAATGACACCATTTCTTCTGACAAGCTCCTACCCCTGCTGAGACAAGGTTGGTACGAGGCTGAGAAACAGGGCTTCAAAGAGGCCCTTGGCTCTTGCACACTGAAAGTGGATACTCCAAGGGCAGCTTCCCCTGGAAACTTTTCAACAGCCATGAAAATTGTTCTTCTCATGCTGTGTAGTCCGTGAAAGGTCACGGCCGCCCAAAACCACATGCACTGGCACTGTCCACTAAAGCACAATGGGAAATACTTATTTCGTATCACATGTGCCAATGGCCATATTAAGAAAGTAAAAAGGGAACTGAAAGGATGGCTCAGTGGTTAAGAGTGTTCATTGCTCCTCCAAAGGACCAGAGTTTGATTCCCAATACTTTCTGGAAACTCACAACCCTCTGTAACTCTACCTCCAAGGGGCTCAATACCCACTTCTGGCCTCCACAGGCACCTGAAGACATATAACATACATTCACACAAACACACACGCATGAGCACACACACATAGGCACACACACACACATACATAAATAAAAAAATTCAAAAAATATATATTTTTTTTTTTTTGTTTTTCGAGACAGGGGTTTTTCGAGACAGGGTTTCTCTGTGGTTTTGGAGCCTGTCCTGGAACTAGCTCTTGTAGACCAGGCTGGTCTCGAACTCACAGAGATCCGCCTGCCTCTGCCTCCCGAGTGCTGGGATTAAAGGCGTGCACCACCACCGCCCGGCTCAAACAGAAAGTGAAATTAATTTTAATAACCCATTTTATTTAACATGATCTATCCCCCATATTACCATTTAGACATATATAAAATTACTGAGGTTTTTAAAATATTCTTTTTCAGCCTGTTTTCAAAACACAGCATTTATTTTCCATGTGATGCAGCTTCAGCTCAGCAGTCACACATGGTTCGTGACCCCAAATCGAATACAGAGCATTCAAACTTGCGGGGGTTGGGGAGGTGCCAGACTGTGCCGTGAGCACTCCACAGTCACTGCCTTAGCGCCTTAGGCTCTGAATAATCCCGTGAGATACATGCTATGAGAACCCTGGCTCACAAATGACACTGGATGATTTGCTACAACTGGCACAGTAACTAAGAATGAAGGAGTAAAATAGGTGTTAATTCCAAGGGGGAAAAGTCCTAATAAGAAACAGTAGAAGATCAGATACGCTGACCTAGAGAGATAAACAGGCCAGGGTAAGGCCTCTGCAAAGAAGTATGTGTTGATAGCTTGGCTCTGCTGAGGTTAGAAATATAAAAATTACAGCAAATGGCATTAGAAAAATGGAAATGGAGGTTGGAGAGATGGCCCACTGGGTAAAGGCACTCAGTGCCAAGGCTAACAATCTGGATCTGATCTCCATCTCCAGAAGCCATAGGGCGTGTTTACATAGAACCAGACATACTGGGCTTGGGTTTTCTTAACACACACAAAAAAATATATCTACTATATAGTAAATAAGATTTTAGGTGGCAACATGAATTGAGTACACTTGGCCTTCCATATCCACAGTCAACCAACAGTTTACATTATAATAGGCATTATAATATGGAGATGACTTAAAGAATACAGGAGAATGTGTATGCAAATATTATGCCATTTAAAAAAAACAGAATTTAAAAAGAAAAAAACCAGAATTGAGTATGTCTACATTGTAGGGAGAATGGAACCAATTTCCCACAAATACCAAGATGATTATATCAAAGTCTGGAAGAAATGGAAGAACATTATCTTCCTAGGGAGAATTTCCTCTGGAAGTTAGATATTCGTGACATACCCTTTGTACAGAGTGTGGGTTTAAATTGATAAATGCTGGTTTTTCCTCCTCCCTTGGGTCCAAGAGAGCTATTCACAGGGGCTGCATATCCAATACCCCACATATCTTATATTTACGTTATAATTCATAACAATAGCAAACTAGTTATGAAGTAGCTACAAAAATAATTTTGTTGGGAGGGGGTCTCAACACGAGGAACTGTATGCAGGGGTCACAGCATTAGGAAAGCTGAGAACTATTCCGTAGATGTTTTTCTTGCCTGTCATCTTTCTTTTCAAACAAGCAGCTGTTTTTATCCACAGAATTCTCAGACCCAAAAAGGAATGATTTCCAGACTCATTGCCTCTGATCTCCAAGGACACAGCATGACTAGGGGAGGGGAGGCTTCCAGCAGGAAACAGACTGCTCGGGTCTGCATGGTGCTCCCAGTTGCACACATGCCCAGGAGCCAGCACTCAGCTCACTGGCAGCTCACAGGCACCACGGATGTGCTTGCCAGTGATACCCAATGAGGCAGGCTGATTAGGAAGAATCAGCTGCAGGTGCAACCCATGGTCAGCTCTGCAAAAGCGGCTTCTCTTAGGCCCGGCAGT
Organism: Microtus ochrogaster; assembly: GCF_000317375.1. Taxonomy (NCBI): domain Eukaryota; kingdom Metazoa; phylum Chordata; class Mammalia; order Rodentia; family Cricetidae; genus Microtus; species Microtus ochrogaster. The sequence goes on from NC_022009.1 coordinate 111,615,139, forward strand.
CCTAGGAGGAATTGGGTGTTACTGAAATCAGTTCACTGCTTTGCACTGAACTTCCACTTGTTCCAAAAGGGATTCTAAGTGCAAAGCAGAAGGTAATAAAGGCAAGGCAAGGGGGAAAAGGAGAGAGAGGAGTGCTGAAATGACCACCTGGAAGGACTCAGTGATTGCCTCAACGGCCAGCCTGCATGCTGGAGACCAGCTGACAGCAGGGCCTTGAGGAAATGGAAGCGAATGTGCTGGAGATGAATCCAGCATCTATGCCTGTTTCTCCAGTAAACATTTAGTAAGTGTGACCCCTGTGCCAGGTATGGAGTGGGTTGCTAAGCATCCAATTCAAGACAGTCACATCCCACAAGTTAATGGCAAGCCAAGACAATTAATAGACGTGAGTACAGGGTTTACAGTTTTGGATATGGGGCAGGGAATTAACGTGTAGAGCACCCATGTTGGCCTGGAATTCAGAGTAGGTTTTCCGAAGAATACAGGACCTCGAGGCACCTCAAAGGATGAGATGCTAATGAGGCAAAGGAAACCTGAGGGCAAAAGTGCATTCTGGGCAAAGGGCTCCCAGAGGAGGAAAAAAATCACTCATGTTTAGGAAAAAAGAGATTAACAAAGCAGTGTTCCTGAAACACAAAAGTCCAGGCAGGGAACCTTGAAGCTAAAGAGGCAGAATCGAAAATAAGATTGCCAGGGTAAGAAATGCCTGTCATCTTAAAGGAAAGTGGTCTTGTCCCGCACAACTGAAATCAGCAAAGTGATGTCAGAGTAGCTGTGGCTAGGAGCAAGGTCTGTATTGAGAGAGGGGCAGCCCAAGCATAAAGCAGGAGAGCTACTGAGGGCAGGAGAGCAGCAGCAAAAGAGAGATGAGCCCAGCCACAATCACTCTGCAGCAAGGATACACCACAACACTCTGCAGCAAGGATACACCACAATCACTCTGCAGCAAGGATACACCACAA
>NC_022009.1:111616365-111653294 GCF_000317375.1 Microtus ochrogaster
CACGGAAGCACGAGACCATGTGCACACGAGGTGAAGAACAGTCAAGACAATAAGCAATGTCTTTATTCTATTTAAATAAAATGCTCAGGAAGACAGATCTAAAAACAAGGAGTAAGTGCTTACCTACGGTTGAAGTAGGACTAGGTATCAATTAATGCCTGTAGGCATGAGGGATTTTATTAGGGTGATGGGAACTTTCTACTAAAACTGAATTTAAAATAGTAATGATTACACACTAAAATTACCGAGGGCTGGTAAACTTTTTTAAAAGGTAGCTAATGTACACTTTAAAACAGATACAATTCTTTTTGATATGTAATTTCTACCTCAATGAAGCGTTTCCTTCCCTTCCCCTTTAATGTTTAAATTCCCAGGCTGGAAATACAGTTGAGTTGGCAGAGTGCTTGTCCAACATTCAGAAGGCCCTGAGTTTTCAACAGCACATAAACCTTGGATGGTAGTACACGCCCCCAATCCCAGGACTCAGGAGGTAGGGGCAGTGAATCAGAAGTTTAATGTCATCCTTGAGCTACAAAGAAAGTTCTAGGTCAGCTTGGACAAAAACAAGAAAGTGAGCAGTGCCAGCTATTTTCAGGAATAAGGTACTCCTATGATGGGTAGCTAGCTGTACTGAATAATCCGGTACCTGAGGCAAAATACAAGAAAGCCGGAGAGAACAAACCTACTATTCAAACGCATAAACTGATTTCATTAAGGCTCTGAGCAAGAGAGGTGAGGTGTTGTCCCAGTTTTAAATCCCAGAGAACACTGTGTACCCTCCATCCCCCCCACCACACACACAGAGGTTAGTAAATCTTGCCTACAACATAGCTGTACCTGATGCTTCTGAGTTCACCAATAATCCTGACCCAGTGCTCTGCTCTTTCCAGCATGGTGCTTGAGAAACGAAGGTGTGAGTTCTGTGCTCCTGGGATCATCCACTCCAGAACAGCTCATTGAAAACCTCGGTGCCATTCAGGCAAGTATTGCAGCCCTTTCCGGCAAACTCCAGGAATGCTACAGTGTGTCCCCAGGCAGTGTCCTGGACAAGGTATTGGGGGACAGGAAGCTGTAAGCAGCAACAGCACGCTTACACAATACATGGGATGTAGGGCTGTCCTCTGCTTATTTAACAAACACGTCCCTCCGATTCCACAGTGGTTCATATTTTGTGGGGCAGCGCATTCCAATGACAAACCTGGCAAAGGACTTCCTAGGTCTAGCCACAGAGCATGTTTAACTGCCCGCCTGAGTATGTAACACTTCCAAGACGATATGCACACACCATTCATTCATTCATTCATTTGTTGCCATCACAAACTACTGCCAGCTCACTGCATTGACTTACTCCTTACATCTGACAGCATCCTGTGATACCGACTCATCATATCAGTTAGGATAAGATGTGTGATAACTGTTTGTCCCCTTTGCTGGACTGGAAGGCTGAAGATCAGAGACCTCTGGCTCTCTTCCCCACTGATTTCCCACTTCCTACTACATGGCCCTAGTTATTACTCCACTAGTAACTGGGGAATGAATTCCTGTTTGGAATTTTCAGATCACATCCCCCTAGAAGAGAATCCAGGAGGCCCATCTGGCCCCAAGCAATGGCCTGAAGGCTGGGTGCTGGATTGAAGTTACAACAGCACCTGGGAAATATGCAGGGAAGGACAGAAGATGCCCAGGTCATCTAAGGAAAGGGATGGGGTTAGTGGCCTGATAGGATGGGTCCTTTTCTTCACCACTCAACACGTCTCAGTCCTGAGCCTGCCCCCTCCACCTTGCTGACACCTAGGCTGAGCCTATCGACTACTTAGATATAGCCTGCTGAAACAAACAAAGTGTTTCCCTTCTGCTCACGGGGGAATACAATGTCATGGCTTCTCCTCTAGCCATCTATTCCTAAGACAAGCCCTGCCACCTCTCCAGGAAGGAGGGTGGAGACAAGGGTATTTAAAACCCTGTTTAGAAGCAGACCAGGATGCTCTAGAGACTATGGTACAGATTGCTTGCCTAGCCACCACCTTTCTCAGGACCAGGCGGTGGGATAATCCTCTGCCTGGTCCCAAACCCTGCCCAGCCACAGTTTCTCCTGGATTCTGTAGGGGTCTGACCCTGCCTGCCCCGGGAATGTCCCCTCTAATGAGCCACACCATCTCCGTTCATTTTCAGTTATGCACTGGCCAAAGATACGGTTACATAAAGATGATGGGGTAGGAGCACATTTGTACCCAAAAGAACTGACATTCGACTCGGTGGTTTCAATTCCACTCATAGACCGGGTACTTATTCCATCTGGCCGGTTGGGTTACTGTAATGAGTACAAGTGACATCCTGCCCTCAAACTGCTGGTGGGCTAAGAAAGAAGAAATTAAGAAATCTACATTTTAAAGCTGGACTCTGAGAACTCACTACATAAGAGGTACTGACAAAACCACAGGACACAAAATACTGTCCAGTCTTCCACAAGCTTACATACATACTAGGAGACTGATAAAAAATGTACAATATTTCAGGGCTACTAAGCAAACAGAATGTGGTACCAAACAGCAACTGAGAAACAAGTAGGCCTACTTGACATAGTATCTTTGCAAAAGCCCCTCCCTATAGGATGTTTATTCTGAGTCTTTGGACTGACTTCCATGCCTTCCCACAGCCCAAGAGAATATATATTCAAGGAACAGGTAGAGCAATGTAAGGGAACTAGGTTGGGAGGAAACACAGCTTATGGGTATGGGATCCTTTACAGGATTTAAAGAGGGCAGATGTGCCTCCATGGGAATGTCCAGATTCCTGAGGCTGCCCCCAAAGAAAGCAGAATGTGGTCATCACCTAGGCAATGGAAGTGGAGTGGGTGGATTTGTAGATTTGGGAGGGACAGACAAAAATCTTGGCAGGAAGAGAAATGCAGAATTCCTATCATGCTAACACTATGATCTCCAATCCCAGGGGCAGTCACAGCCAGGGGCAGGCATGAAGAAGCAGCCCTAGATCTGAGCTGGAGGAGCCCACTGGGCAGTGAGGGAAAGGATACTTCCATGCCCGAAGGGCAAAAGGAAGGGATGATACCCAGGCAGCCTCATTGCTAACACAAGGGCTTCCCAAACTCCCTTCTCCTTAACCCCGAGCACCAGCACGGAAGAGTCTAGACATGATGTAATGGAAGCCCTGGATGTGGTGAAAAGTAGACTAGATATGATAGCTATGGAAGCCAAACACTGACGATAGGCCTGGCTGCAAAGGTACAGAAAGTGTGCTGGCCGCCATAAGGAAAGGAAAATTCCAAGAGGACCGGACATCCTTACACACACACACACACACACACACACACACACACACACCCTCTCCCTGGGATTCTCATCTCCAGTCAGCACAAACACTTCAAACCCGACCTCCACATACATCCCAGTTAATAGTGGTCCACCCTACAAAATCCCCGTCATCCTCAAAGAACACAGCCCTGGAGGGCCTCCTTGAGGATACCCAGTCCCAGCAACAATAGCCAAACTTCCCCGGAAACCGCCGAGTCTTCCAGGCAGCGTAACAATTAAGGCTGAACAACTGGTACAATCTCACTAAATCCGCACAATAGTTTAGAAGTTGTACAATTTTAATCTCATTAAATCTGCATAATAGCTTAAGATGTTATAAAGTACCCACAGTGTTTTTAAAGAGTGATTTCACATGAAATTCTGAAAGTATGGCTCCTCTAGAAAACACTCGACTTTTAACAGTATACACATCTCCAGGTTTTATTCAAGTACTTTAATGTCTTCACTGTTCCTAGCTCTATGTATTTTGACGAGTTGTTTTTGTCTCACATGGCTAGCCCACTGGAGTTTTCTTCCACTAAACTCAGTTTATGATTTCCAGTCTCACTGTCAACTCTCCAAGTTAACACTACCTATTTAGAACCTGAGACTCAAGGAAACAAAACTCCTTAGTCAGCTTCAGGTAGAAAAGCCTTAACCAGAACCACAAGTTTCCCGGGCGGAGGAGGAGCTACGCTCTTGTGCCAAGCCCCCCAGGCTGCTAAGGACAGTCCTGGAGTAGAGACAAGGTCACCTCGGCCAGTAGGACTGCAGCAAAGGGTGAGGCCCAAACCTCAGAACTGGTCATCCTAATTGCATCTTACCCAACCTCTCTACACAGGGTCAGGCTATTCCAGAGAAAAAGCTGGTCTTTGTCCCTTGTCTCGTGGTATAATGTGTACCCTTTGGTTTCCTTCTCATAATAAATGCTGGCCCCGAATGAGCAGCGGCCTACATGCATGTCAGTTCTACAGGAAGCCCACATGCACACAACACATCCTGCTCCACAGCGACTCCCCAGACTCACCATTCCCACTCCACTATCACTAGCCTTTTTAAGTCCTGTACTGTCCCTTAAGACTGTGTTGTAATGCCTGACCCCTTTCACCCTCCTCCAACTTATCCTTCCAGTTCCCCCCAGGTATCTAATGGGACCAAGTCCTTAGAACTGTGGTTCTCAATTTGTGGGTCTCGATTCCTTTGGAGGTTCAACAGCTTTTTCACAGGGGTCTCATAGCAAATGTTTACAATTCCTAACAGTAGCAAAATTATAGTTATGAAGTAGCAACAAAAATAATTTGATGGTTAGGGTTACCACAACATGAGGAACATGGTTACAACATTGGCTTAGAGTTCCCCCCCACAACCCACAGGATGAAGCCACCAGTGGCATTCAAGATCCCCTACACATCAGCTTCTTCTCCCTCATCGTTACCATCTCCACTAGTCTACCCGTGTTATCACTCCAGTTCACTACTCCATCTATCTGGGAAGTCTATGAAGATGCAAACATCTTCAACAGTTCTAAGTCAATAGCTGGACCTCTATTCTCAGTCCTACATCAATGCTATCCACTGCCACAGCTTCTAGCAACATACGGCTATTTGAGTACATGAATGATGGTGACGGCCTGTCCAAATGTGTGCACACCTGAGTTTATAGATGTGTATGTATTCGTACGTATAGAATGTTCACAGGATTTGAAGGGCTTACTAATACCCCCAAAGTTCCTTAATTTTCTATACTAATTTCACACTAAAATGATACAAATATTAAATAAAATGTGTTAGGTGGATACAATGGAATAAAAATGTAATTATACTATTTTAAGACAGCTGGATTACCTACTAAAAATTAAACCAATGCAGATTACTTACATTGAATTTCCACTGTATAGAGCACTATTCTGTGTTACTATGAGACTTCACTTATGTTTTCATTTCTTGAGTCAACTAACACAATCCCTGGCTTGAAGCTCTGTCCAGTGCGAGGTATGAGGGTGGGGCTTCATTCCAGCTACGGCTTTGCAAACAGAGAGCAAGTAGAAATGACTACTTAATGTTGAATACTCAACACTAACACCGTCCTTGGTGTTTCTCCTCCTCCTCAGGTCCTCCCTAAGATGACATCACATGTGGTAAATGAGATTGACAACATACTGCGCAACAAGCCCTACAGCAAAAAGGACTATAGGTCATAAGGCAATGCATGAGCCACAGAAACTGCATGGGTAAAATCATGGTGGGTAGGCAGTGCAGACCCTTACTAGACACTTTTCCATCACTTAGCAGCTTGCTGCTTAACCTCTGGTGTCCCAGGATTCTCTGAGGTTTCTGCTGTTGCTACCACTGTGCACCCTGAATTCTGAACACATGAAAATTCACAGCCCAGAAAATCCATTCTATTTTCTTATCTTGAACTGGTCCCCGATCCTTGCATTGCTCTAAGCAGCTCATGCTTCTGCAATGGAAGGAAGATTGGAATAGGGGAATCTATTATCTTCAGACATTCGTAACTTAAAAAAGGCTGTACATATCTATTTTTTTTTTCAAAAGAGCAAAAATCACAGAACAGTATGTGAGCTACATAGGAAACAGGATATCCTCACTCTTTAGTCTTGCTTGGGAGAACAAACAACTAATTTACATATGTTTTCATATTTCATATTCACATTAGTAGGTTTTAAGTCACCTGTCACTCTAAAGTGTCTAGGTACTTGCTTTCACTATCGTTGAAGTTACTTGTTGCTTGGCCCTGTACAGTTTATCTGGGGTAACCTGTTAGGATTCTAGAGTGTCTGTTTACACAGAGGTATAAAAGTAAGAACACCCCGATCTTTACTAGATACATAATAGCTAATTTATAAAAGGGTTACAATGTTATGAAAACAGCTTTGAATATTGTGTTCACTTTTTACATTTTATTAAAGCCTGCATATATATACTTTCAATCGCTTGTAGGCACAACTTCTGCAAATTTAAGTATCTGAGATTTAAAAATACACACATGCTGAGTTTTTTAATTAAACCTATAAATACCGAAAAAGGCAAGTGTCCAGTTTACCACTGGGACATTACAATATACAGCTTGGTATTTTTTGAGGCATTATTAACATGAAAAGCAAAGCATAAGCAATGTAAAAAAAAAAAATGCCATCATTTCTCGGCATATGCTGGATGAATTAACTTGCCCAGAGAAAAAGCAAAATATTCCAAAAGCTCCTGATTCTATCACACAACACTACACTGTATGCATGAGAGCTCTCTGCATGAAATAAGGGCTCAGCTTTGTGCTCAGAATCTGAGATACACCCAGTCTACTCTACTACTTCGCCTCCCTGCATCCCACCTGAGAAAATTTAAGACTATACCTGCAAATAAGGAGAAATCACAGGATGAGTTTTTCTTTCCTTTCTGTAAAGGTGGGGTCATTTTCTAACTCTATTTGTCCATCTGTCGATGGACAAAATTCTACTTTACCTCTCAGCAAGTTCTACATCACTTTAAGATCTACACAAGAAATACATGAACTTAAAATTATTTTCAGGTATTTATCACATGGCTAAGTTCTGTATCTTAAGCTAACAGGGAAAGATATCAACAAATACATGATTGTTATTACCTAGAGTGTAATAGGCAATTTGGAAGTCCGCCCATGAGTATGTGACTAATGATGGAGACTAACTTTCCAGCTATTCATTGTAAATTTAATCCACTGAACTACTGTATGTATAAATGAGTGGAGTGCTGTCTAAAGGAAAATCAATTCATTTGCTTAGAGTAATAAAGGCATCTGTGCAATCCCATAATAGATCTTTTGGGTCTTTCATTATAAGGCTTAAGATACATACATACATTCTCTTGTATATAAAATACAAATGTCACCATGAAATAAACAATAATCATCTAAATGAATTAAATCTGAAGTCACAGAGACCAAAACAGGCTGAAGTGAGGAAGTGGCACACACTCTTACTCCCCGTTCTGAGGAGGCAGAGTCAGAAGGATCAAGAGTTCAACTTAAACTACATTAGACCATCTCTCAACCATCCCCATTCCCACAAAAAAACAGAAACAAACAAATCTGCACTGCAAGCCTTCAGTGCTGGCGCACACACACCTATAATCAAAGCACTTGAACTGTGGCAAGAGAACCTTACGTTTCTGGCCAGCTTGGACTGCACTTAGAAGACAACTTCAAAAATTTACATGTTTCATAGGAAAGACAGTTAATATAAAACATGTAATAAAGATACTCACATGGTTCACATAAAGAACTGCAGAAAAAAACACGTTTTTAAAAACAGTTTAATCATACTTGTTGAAAACAAGGCTTTTGTAAGAATGCTGAGTATAAATTCAACCTCCGTTATTTCAATTAACTACTAATCCTGTTTCAAAGTATTCTCCCTAAGTTCAAACAATATACCAAACAGCAGAAGTTGTAAATTTAGATACAAGACTTATTAAGCAATGAATAAATCAAGAAATGAAAATGCTTAACACTAATATTCTACCTATTACAGATATGGAAAAAAAAAAAGCAAGCACTTTTGAGTGTCCTGTTTTACTGGTGTTACATAGGGGGTCCTTTTAAAACAGAAACTCTGCCATAGGATTTTACTGTCTATGTGTCTAACTCAACACTTCATAATCTATTTGCCATGGTCGACTATGGAGAATAGGGAACAGGGCCCACATTTCTAAGTTGAAGGACTCAGACATTAAATCCTTTAAGGGAGCCATGAGATCTGGCTATGACTGTGTACACAGAAATTTCTCTGGGGGTGCAGAGACAGAGGACATTTTGGGAGTTAAAAGCAAAGACAGCTGTAGGAAACATTCAAGGCAGAAAAAACTGCAAAATTACTCACCCAGCAAATTTTGGTTACTAATTAAAGAGAATTAAAAATCTGAGGCTGGCACCTCTGTTTCACCATTCCTGAGCTGCTGACAATATTATCAAATAATGGTGGTGACCTTCTTCCCATTTACACAGGCACTGCCACCTAGTGGCAGGCTTGCAGCAGTCACTTAGAAGAAGCTTGATGTTGCACCCAATTATTTAATTAGATAAACATCCTGCACACAAACTGTTACCAGCCAAATACTGATTAAAACAGAAGAACAAAGCACCCTACCTCATGTGTGTTACCTAAATACACTCTGCACTGCATCTCTTCTCATCTCCTGTTCGTTCCACATCACCTGGTGATGGCACTCAGGTAGCAATGCACCACAACAAAGAGCTGAACACGGCCAGAAGCATGAGAAGTAAGGTGACCATTTAAAGACATTCCTTCAGGCTTCCTAAGTTCGTAATGCAAACTACTGAAACTTCATCTACCAGGACAAAAATAGCTCAACTCCTGGTAAATACATCTTTAAAGTTACAAATAGTATTGTATGTTCCTCTTAAGTTTACAGGTAGAAACTAAGGATTAGGAGTAATTTCCCTTTGAGGTGCCATTTATAGGAAGTGCCCAGGTGTGGTGAACAGTAAACAGAAATATGAAGTCAATGACCCTAATTGTAAAGTTATGCAAATCTGGAAATCATGGAACAAACAATCTACACATGTTGTAGGGTGGGGGACACGATGTGAGGCTGCTCTTCTGCTAGACCCCAAAACCTATGATCAGAGTTTGCTCATAATTGACAGGAACCCTGGGCAAAAGGGGACAAATTTATTAAAGTCCTCATAGAAAAATGTTGACAATCCTTTTAAACCACTGTAAATTCCTTGGAGAGGTCACTGCATTCCAGGGCTAAGTTCATAAAAAAAGTCTTTTGGTCTCACAAGTGTCAATAATCAGGAAAGATGTGCTTTCTCACTTACAATTATGCCTGTGGTGCTGAGAGCCTGCTCACAAAAAACAATGATTCCAGTGACTTCACACATCAAACCAACAAGGCAGGGTCAAGCTGACCTCCCTACCGCCCAGGGCCAAAGCCATACCGCCGAACAGTGTGTCCTTTAGCTTCACAGGCCAACACTCATAGCCGGGTACTATTTTTAGGTCACTACCTTGGCTGCTTTTCTTTAAAAAAAAAAAAAAAAAAAAAAGCTCTAAGTTTCTTTCTGTCGAAGTGGAGAGGCCATGTGTTTGAGTTATTATAAATTACAAACTCAGAGACTTCTGTTTAATCCCTTGGAAAGAGGATTCACTCTGAGATTTAGAGTCAAAAGTTGTAATATTGTGCTTGGAACACAGAGAACCAGCTATTAACTTCTTCCTCCTATTATAAATAATAACAGCTCAGTCCAGGTTACCATGACCTCTGACAGCTGTAGGAAACAAGTTATTTTCTTCTCTGTGATTACAGCACATCGCAAGACTTCTTGCCTTAATAAATGTCCTGGTACTCTGAGTTTCCCCTTAATTCATTTAATTTCAACAATCTGTCAAAAAGAACCAATAAACACACACTAAATTACATTCTATTGCATTTTTATCCCTCAAACTCCAGCCTATAAAAACATCTTGTGTGTGTCTCCCAGCCTGGCCACCCTGATACTTTTCCATACACCACAGGCCACCCATAGATACAAAGGCAGGGGGCCAAGCTACAGGGTCTACTTGGAGCCAGTAGACAGGAGGGCGATGAGTCCAGATGAAGCACTTATGGACAAAATGTAGTTCCTGCAGAAATAAGGTTAAGGAAAAAGAGAGACCTCCAAATTAGTTTTCAACAATAAAGGGGTTTTTCCTTATTGACACAAGCATGTGCGTGTAGTTTCACTGTCTGTAAACACAACTTACGATATGAAGGCTAAAAAGCATGAAAAAATACAAGCAATGTTTCAATACTGAAAAGACACGAGTCAAATTAGAAGAAGTAACAATCACAAAGAACACATCTTGGTTCCACTTAAGCCCTCATGAGAAGAGCTGGCCAAAGAACATCAGACACCAAACAGTAAAGGAGACAAATCCTCATGTCAGAGTCTTCAGTCCTGCTACAGCTGGCCTATAAGGGAAGGAGGTTCACAAAGTTCATGCTATTTGCAGCCTCTGTGAGCAAGCCGTTTGGGGGCCATTCTGGCAAGGCCCACTGGTATTCCCAAAAGACACAAGTTGGAAGGGGTCTGATGTTTTATTATACCAGAACTTCTGATTATTAAAAGTCTGGCTACATTTTCCTGGGTAACACCTTTAATAAAAAAAAAAAAAAGACAAATGACTCTTGACCAAAGCTCAATTTCAAAGCATCCTGAATACTGAATATATAAAATGCGCCTGGCATTTGTAACTCCCCTGGCCATGCACCAAACCCGCAAGGCCAGCAGATACGCACAATGGAACTAGTGAAGACCGTCTACTTCCTGACTCCTTTCCGGTAAGTAGACAAAGTCACACACACAATGTACAACTGCTCTGTTATACTTGCTACTTATACAAACTAACTTACAAACTTAAAAAACACTAAGTCAAGCCAGAAACTTTTAGTTCTAAGTCTACAGACACCAGCCTAAAGTTATACTACTTAACTGACAAGTTTTTGTTTCCACTAACAACCAGACAGCTTAAGAATAAAGCAAACTGCTATTTATAGGGTTCTGAGAACTTTTAAAAGGATACACTGTAGGGTTGAAGTTCTTCAGTATAAAGAAGGAAGCAACAATGACCAGAACCAGGAACAGAGTGTTGTTATAGAAGATGGAAAATGTTGTGGCCTCATAATCGGCAACTTCATTCTTCTTCCACAAGATTCTATAGATGCAAAAACAGGACAAACAAGTTTATAAATATGACCAAAAACTTTAAATACCAAGTGGTTCTCATTTATTACAAGACAAACTTTTCCTTGCTTTCAAGGGTAAGAATGCATTTCCACTATTAAATTTAGAGCAAATTATCTCCTTTCTTCCACTGAATTCTGTTTTCCTTGTTGATGCCAAATAGCAGTTACTAGGCGTGTTACCATTTTCCCAAACACTCAACACTACAGCAGAAGGGGATGACATTTATTGCAACTGACAAGATTTTATAAGCATCTAAAATAGGTGTCTTTGTTTAGAAGTCCCACCCTAAAGCCTGTGGACCAGCCACACATTTCTCAGGACTGCCATGGATGTGGCCTAACACAAACGTTAGATGATGTCGTAAAACAGGCCAAAAGGCTGAGAGCCTTGGTGAAGTCTGCACTTAGTCTCCATAGTTGGTATTGCACGGGCTTCTTTGGCTTTAGCCTCTCTGGCTGCATCCTAGCTCAAGGATCTCTAATCAAGGGCTTCAGCCTTTAGTTTTGCATCTTAAAGGGATAACGCCAAGAACACAGCAAGCCACCATCTCACCAGGTCTATCTTCGGCTGTCGTTACTAACGTGAAAGAGGAATCACATGATTTTTAGGACAATATTCCTAACTTCTAGAAAACTCTTACTTTTAAATCTGTCTCAAGTGCTCCCATATTTATCTATCTTTTATCCCTCCAAATCAGCCAAGAAGATATTTCAGAATGCTTTTGATTAAGGCATATTTTATTCCACTTGGCCAATTAACTTCATAAAGTCATTTTTTTAAAGAGTAGACTATGATCCACTGATGGGGTATGAAATGAAGTTGTTCAATGCCTAAAGAAATTAACCGAGTGAGCTGAGACTTGCTTTCTTCTTTAATGCACAGAAACAACAACAACAAACCTAAGCATCCACCACACACAGTATGGTAATTACTGTTTCTGAAACATCTGTATGTATGTAGAGATTATTATACCTGGTAAAAGTGAAATGCGGCGTCACTGTGGCGTCATCAAAAAAGACTAAAAACTGCAACTGTAGACGCTTTGTCCTCCCCGGAAGCCAACCAACTCTGATCGCATGACACAGAGCCTTCCCACTCACCCCCACAGGGACTACTAACCAACACTTTTACACATCATGTGCTCTCATCCAAACTGAAGCTTGGCTACAGGAGTTAAAATGAGGGTATTATCACCCATCTTCACCATGGGGAATCTGTAGTCTCTAATAATACTTCCGCCTTATTTCCTTGATTTTTACAAACACTACAACTTAATAAACGTACTCTACTTTGGGAAACAGGAAGAATACTACATTAAAGTATAGCCAAAAACTAAAACCATTCTGAGTTCAAAGAAGAGTAAATGTCAATCTAAACTGGAGGAAATATATTTTACCACTCTTACACTGTTCAAAGAAATCAAGCACAGTAAGGCACACAGGCCCAATGCACCTGAATGCGAAAATATACTCAGAATCAACACAGCTATTTTAAACTCTGGCATAAGACTCAGTGAGCTATGGCATGCTTCTATCCTGCTGATTAAAATCATCCCCAGTGACATCTGAGCAGGTCTCCCTCTCTTCCTACCATGACTTGAAACAGAATCACCTCCAAAACAACCGAGATGAAAGTCTGACCACAGTGCTACCCTAGCTCCCATGTTACACAAGATATACAAGTTAGGACCATCCAAATGTCTTCTGGTTCACCCACATACTGGTTATTTTGAAATAATTTTAAAAACCCTAATGTATCATTACCAATGGGCCTACCAAGGTTTCACTGGTAGAAAAAATTAGCTTGGAGCTAGGCAGTGGTGACACACGCCTTTAATCCCAGCAGAGGCAAAGGCAGGTGGATCTCTGGGAATTCGGGGCCAGCCTGGTCTACAAGAGCTAGTTCCAGGACAGGCACCAAAGTTACAGAGAAACCTGGCTCTCGAAAAACAAAAAAATAAAAAAAAAAAGAAAGAAAAGAAAAAATTAGCTTGGGAGAATACCTCTCAAGGAATCATTCTTCAGGAACAGTTTACTAAGAAAGGAGAAAAGGAAGACCAAACAGCAACTGTTATAAGCAGATAATACAAACGAAAGAGATTCATGAAATCAGGAAGTAACAACCACACGTCCAAACATCTGTTGAACCTCTCTCTAACTGCTTATTTCCATCCTGAGGCGAGCGGCACGACAGATAAGACAGATACGCACCTAAACAGCTACAAATGGAGCCTGAAGAGAGACACAGATGCTGCACCTTTTCTTACACCAAATCTCTTTGAAGTAGTTTATCCTCCAAGAGCAACTTACCATCTTAATGAATCTCTTGATCTGTTATCCAAAGCAATTGAGTCTATATTGGGGTAAACCATTTCTGGGAGAGAAATACTAACAGCACTGATACTGGTGACAGAGGAATAATCTGCACTTTACACATCCACCCGACACAACTCTGAGAAGTTTCACTTCCAGTTTCCATTCTAACTCACTGCTAATGACTACCTAAATGTGGCACATTCTGAGACATCCCAGGGTCAAAAACCAGTACATAGAGCACAGCAGCCAAGTCTGCAGTGGACAGGTGAGACAGGTTTGCCATTTCCAATACGACCACCTCCAGAACCTTGATAGCTGGGTCAATTACTGAAATTTGGTTAACTACGGCATGTACCCAAGTTTAACAAATACTGTCCTACATGATTTAGGAAAAGGGGGCTATAAGGTTACAGATTCTCTAACTTTTATTTCTACTCAAAATTACGCAACCAAAGAGCTATGCAGCCAAACCTCTGACTGCTCCCTACAAAGGCCTCCATTGCCATGACTTTAATATCCTAAGTTTTATAAAGCAGCCAGAGAAGATAATTCATGTTTGGTGCCTTTCCAAACCACTGCAGAAGCAATGTTCATTAAGTTACTTGGTGTTCTTTAAATTAGGGTCTACTTGATAAAGACCTTCCACCGGTGGTACCAGGAAGACTTCTTTCTCACAGGGCTTGCACACCACGCGGCTTCCCCACAGTGTGACTACTTCTCCCCTCGGCATTCTAATTGCCTGCAGTTCTTTGTTTAGGGCTGGGGCCTCAGCTTTCCCTTCCACATCACTGTCTACAGATGTCTTCTTCCTCGTCAGGCCACATTTAGGCATCCATGCTGATCGGAGTTCATGCATGTAACTTCTCTGACATTTCTAGCAGACCACAATCTCACAGCAAATTTCCTATTCCTCTAGTTCTTAAAATCTTTCTCTCCCTTCTTCAGTAATGATTCCTGAGCCAGAAAAGCAGGACTCATGTTGTAGATGTATACCTAACACTTCGAACAAATCAGCTGTGTGTCGATAGTGCAAAGAAAAGGTTCTAGTGGTAACAAAAACCCAAAAATGTCAGCTAGTACTGTCACTGTTACTACTACTTATACAATTCCAACATCTATCATCTTTAATGAGAACTCAAAAACTTATTTTTTCCAAAGCTTTGTAACACTTTAAACAAGGAGTCAAGGGGGTGGAGATGGAGAGACAGATTAACGAGCAGTCATGATGAGCACAGTTCAGAATCCAGCAGCCATCATCCGGTGCACCCTGTAACCCAAGCCCTGAGAAGACAGGAGCTTCACCAGGGCCTGCTGGCCACCAACCCTTGTGGGTTGCTCCTGGTTCAGCAAAAAAAGAGAACATGGTGGAGAGTGATGGAGGAAATATCTGACATCATCTTGGGCCTCTAGGGCACACACATAGGTATACAAGTGTACACACACACACACATGTGCATGCACACATGCGCGCGCGCACACACACACACACACACACACACACACACACACATATCGAACCTTTCATCTTTCTCCTTCCGAGACATCTTTCTGTTATCAGCTTCAGAAAGTTTCCGAGTCACTTCTTTGGAAACAGCGTCCTCCCTCTTCTGTGCTACTCTGAAAGAAAACACAGGAAGAAAAAGGTTTCTGCATGCTCTAGAGAAGAAAGTCAGTCCTGCAAAACACTCTGTACTCATATTTTAGATTGGCGACTGAATGATACTTTTACATTTCAAGAAAATAAACTAGAGAGAAAGTTCCAAATTTATTACACTGTACAAGCCTAAAAGAAGCTCAAGAAACCCTCGAGATAGTTTCTTAGTTATGGGATTTGACTGCTGCTTGAAAGGGAACATTTTCCAAAGTGGGGGTATTTAATATGGATATAAAAGCCAAATGCTATTAGCACAACTCACTGGAAATCTTTGTGATTACAGGGGGTGTTTTGTTACTCATGTGATTAAATTCCAAGGTACAGTACAGTACAGTACAGAACAGACGATTTAAAACATGAAAGAAAATACTAGAGTATCTTAAAGCTATGCTATAGCTCCAATCCAAAGAACAATTTCATTAAAAAAAAAAAAAAAAAAAAAAAGGTTACAGGCTGACCATAGCCTTTTAGTTAAATTAGCCATTGGCTTGAGTTAAGAGAGGCAGACAGAAAGTTTGATCAAGAACTCAGATCGGAATCTCCAGATCTTATTTGGGGGTAGGGTAAGAAAAGCATACTCATCAGTGGACATGATAGCAAATGCCTATAATCCCAGGGCTTGGGAAGTGGAAGCATAAGGTTCAAGAGTTCAAGGCCAGCCTCAGCTACACGCTGTCTTGTCTCAAAAATGTATACAGATTTCCGGGCGGTGGTGGCGCACGCCTTTAATCCCAGCACTCGGGAGGCAGAGGCAGGCGGATCTCTGTGAGTTCGAGACCAGCCTGGTCTACAAGAGCTAGTTCCAGGACAGGCTCCAAAACCAGAGAAACCCTGTCTAGAAAAAGCAAAAAAAAAAAAAAAATGTATACAGATCAAAACAATGAAAATCTACAGGTGAATTTTATCAGGTGGAGTGATTAAGAAAGTGGTATATTTAAATAAAATATAGTCACCCATAAACTAAGACACTTCCATTCAATGTAGTGTATTTTTCACAGAATGAGAGCTACAGTTGTCCCTATAGGAGAGAATGTAGCAATGACAACATCAAACTTCCACAGGGTCCCTACCAGCCCCACAGTGCTCCCACTATGAAGGTGTTCAATACAACAGCCCAGCAGGAAGAACAGACGAAGTCTGGTCATTGTGCTCAAGTCCTCAGATTCACATTACCACACTGTGTTTAGTTCTGGTTAGTACACCAAGGAAAACTGGAGAAATACGGATGGACTCCAGTAGAAAACCCAAGATCAGTCATTCAACCACGAGAGCCTCAGGAATCTAGAGTCTAGTCAGGCAGTGGTGGTGCACTCCTTTAATCCACGTACTTCAGAGGCAGAGGCAGGAGGATCTCTTGAGGCCAGCCTGGTCTACAAAGCGAATTCCAAAACAGACAGGGCTACACGGTGAAAGCCTGTCTAGAAAAACAAACAAACAAACAAACAAACAAAAGAATCTAGAGCCTCAATGCACAGTGAGAACTATAGCTGATTTCCCCATGTCTCCACTTCACTCAAGAACAAAGAGAGAGCTGACATGCATAAAAGGGAAAAAGTCAATGGACAAATATTTTTAAAGGGTCACGGTTACCTTTTAACTTTATAACTCCCAAATTGGTAACTCAAGGGAGGTAAAGCTAAGGAAAATAGATGAGTTGTGGGGTGAGATATTTAGGACCCTCCAGGGTACATTTTTATTCCAAAGACCCAAGCTCACATGACTTTATTACATAAAAATCACCCTTTCTGTCGTCTCTTTCATTCCTGAGAAGCTGGGTTCTAGAGGGAGAATCTTCTCTCAGCCTCTCTAGCAAACAAAGAATCATTTCCTGAACTTAACTTCACGCCTTTTCCTCTATAGCAAGCCTCTAAAGAGAGATGGGAATGGATGAATGATCCGTAGCTGAACATCAAAACACACACTCTTAGGTGCCAGACTAAAAGACCTAAGTCTTCAAAATAATTACTTACATAAATAAACTCCCTTACGGACATTATGCACAGCAAATCTATCTGAAAAACCCTAAACCAACTTCTCTTCTAGGTCTAGCATGTTATTATTTGCCACCAGGTTTACCCAAAAGAGAGTCCTGTCCAGTACCAGATGTCTTAAGTCTACTGGAAAACATATCTCAGGCAGTTTCCAACAAGAGAAGTCACTCCAGGGCCTACAATACTATCAACTGAGACAGCTCAGGGGAATTATTTCTACTCTATTTTCTTTCAACAGTATATCAGAACCTTTGGGGGAAAAAAAAGCACACATTTAATTTCCTAAAACAAAATGCCTAAAATGTCTTTATAAACTCTATTTACATCATGACACCTTTCTAAAAACAAAAGTTTCCATGCCAACCTTGAACAAAACATATATTACATGCTGGATGCTATGTTTAACAACATGTCACACATGTGATCCTATTTCACTGTTGTAATAGGGAGTGGCAGGCTGCGTCCCGCCACCCGGGCTACGTTCCTGGCACCCGGCCACCCACATGGCTAGCTTATGCCCTGAAATAATTACACGGAAACTGTATTCTTTTGAACACTGCCTGGCCCATTAGTTCCAGCCTCTTATTGGCTAGCTCTTACATATTGATCTAACCCATTTCTAATAAACTGTGTAGCCCACGAGCTGGCTTACCAGGGAAGATCTTAATCTGCGTCTGTCTGGAGTGGGACAATCATGGCGACTGCCTGACTCAGCTTCTTTCTCCCAGCATTCTGTTCTGTCTACTCCACCCACCTAAGGGTTGGCCTATCAAATGGGCCAAAGGCAGTTTCTTTACTAATTAACCAATGAAAGCAACAGATTAGAAAGAAATCACTCCTGCTTCTGAGTTACTGTAAGAATCCTAATCCTACACATCTAGAGTAAAAATATACAGGAAAACTATATAACTCAAGACAACAAACACATTTAAGAACAGCAGAGCAAATGCTGGAATTTAGGTTTGTTTACTCTGGAGCTGTCTTCTCTGTCACCACAACCTACAAGCATTCAAGCTCTTACTGAATAAGCCTTACACATCACAACGTGTAAATCTATAGCTGTTTTACTTTAGGACTACTGGGGGGATGGGCATGCAGAATCCAGAGGACAACTTTTGGGACTTGGTTCTCTCTTCCCATTATAGGTTCTGAAAAACAAATTTGGGTTACTGGACTTGCATGGGCATATATATATGAACTTATGCATACATAAGTTCTTTTACCCACTGAGCCAACTCACCAGCCCTAAATCTATAGTTTCTATGTCAGCTAGAATACTTACTACCTCAAGACTATGACTAAAGGAAATTCTACTTAGAAGTCTACTAAGCCAGCAAGCCAGTGAAATTTATTAAACTAAAATGTACCACTAACCATTCTAAGAGATATTAAACAAAAGACATAGCAGTCTCAAGAAACCTAGAGTAGGACTCAGGTAAAAAAAGAACAATTTGATCCCAAAGAAGTACATAGACAGTGAGGGGCATTCAAAATAAACACCAAAGGGACTGAGTTACAAAGGGATTATAAAGGACAATCATGCAAGATTCCATTTCTGATGGATTCTCTATCATAGACAACCATGTCTCCTAAGAACACAGTTCAGGAGAGTAGAGGACAAAATGAAATGGCAGCTGGCAAAGAGGCTGCTAGACAGAAAGACGGCAGAGATGAGCTGATTAGTCTGCTGGTCTAGCAGAACTGCAACCATGAAGCCGAGACTTTGCATGTCCAGGACAGCAGCTGCTCAGGCCACTGCTGCCCACCTCTTAACTAGAACCCTGCTACCTGAAACCATGAAACACCACTAATTCTTGGTCAACTTCAAGAGTCTAGCATAAAGACAACAAAACAAAGATCAAAGTCAGGTAGGACTCTCTGGAAAGGTTGTCTGAGTCCTGAAATAACAGACATGTAAGAACAGAAAGCATGGAGGTCCTGAACAGAAATAGGCACAAGACACACTCAAAGGATGACAGGAAGGCTACTTCTAACTCTGAAGGGGTTAGGCTGCAGAGGAAGGAGGCAGATGACTTTGATTCTAAGAACCTGAAAGGATTTTTGGTGTTACTGTATTAGAAAAAAGGACCTTGATGAGTAAAGATAGTTAACAAAACAAAAATCACAAATAAAGAGGAATATGCTATTTCCCAGTCTTTTGGCTAAGATCTTTGAAATGTTATTATTATTATACATATGTCTGTGTACCAGACACATGCCTGGTGACCACAAGGGCCAGAAGGCATCAGATTCCCTACAACTAGAGTTATAAAAAGTTGTGAGTCACCATGTGGGTGCTGGGAATTGAAACTGAGTCCCTGGAAGAGCAGACACTACGCTTAACCACTGAGCCATCTTTCCAATCCCTCATCTGTATGTGTAATTTTAACCCATAAGATATGAATGATGTAAGGAGGAAAAAATATCATCAAACAGCTTTATAAGGAACCTGTCAGAGCGGACCCTATGATTTTGCTTCAAGAGACCTGATGGAGACTGTTATATCAATCCAAACAAAAAATTTCTAATTAAGTGTGGATACTACGGGAAATGAAAGAAAAAAAAAAGGTTAAATACACAGCATATTTAAGCTCAAAATCTCTACTCCTTTTTTAAAAATTACTACAGAAGCTGGAGAGATGGCTCAGCAATTAAGAGCACACACACATTGCTCTAGCAGAGAACCTGAGTTCAGTTCCCAGCACCCATTTCAGGGGCTCAGAATATGTGTAATTCAAGCTCCAAGGGATCTAACACTCTCTTCTGCACCCCCTCAGGCAAGTAAATCATAACAAAGATTACTTCAAAGAAAAGCCAAATTCTAAAGGTCCTATTGTAATAAGCCAGAGAATATCCTGTTACCCCAAAAGTGTATATGAAAGTAACTCTAGAGAACATCTTTTCATATTAAATATTATTCATACTCAGCTTCCCTAGAGGACCACGACACTCTAAAATAATAAATTACAGCAAGTGTAGTTGCTCATGATGCCTATAATCCCAACACACTCACAACATCAGCCTGGGCTACATAATCCCTAGCTCAAATAAACAAACAAATATTACAATCACTCCTAAGTCTGTAGTCTTCTATTTTACTTTAGGAAAGCAGACTATACACATGTTTGTAACATAAACATTTACTGAGGTAAAACTTGGGTTTTCTTCTCTAAACACTATTAAGATAATCTGTCTTTTAATATATGTGATCTTAAAATTCAAGAAATATTATCTTCTACAGTGAATACACTTATGAGATTAAAAAATGTAACTGGCAGTGAAAATGTTAGTTGCTTCCAAAGGGGCTGGAGAGATGGCTCAGTCGTTAAGAGCACTGGCTGCTCTTTAAGAGGACCCAGGCTCAATTCCCAGCACTCACATGGCGGCTCACAACAGTCTGTAACTCCAGTTCTAGGGATCTGACACCTACACACCAATGCACATAAAAAAAAAAAAAAAAAAAAAAAGTTGCTTCCAAAATTAGTTCCCAGAACAATTTCTAGAAAGAACTCCACTGAGTTTCTTCTAACATGACTTACTGGGTAGATTTGTTTTTCTGATGACACCAGCGATTACAAACTGGTGCTTTAAAGACTCGAATCCCACCCTCTGACACCTATTTCCACTGAAGCGTCTGGTGGCTCAAGGGGTTATCAATTCTGCAGGCATCGATTTCCCTTCTTCCCAAAATAGAAAGAGACACGTAGAACTAATGCCTCTAACCATAGAGCATCTACACAAACGCTCTCTTCCATGCAGCGTATCACAGGGACGCTTGACAAACGTACTTACTTGTGCTTGAGGACAAATTTCACATTCTTGTATGCAAAGGCTACTAGGTAAGTGCTTACTAATGTCATCACACTGTAGAGAACAGCAGACTGGATAAGATCCATATGCCATATCCGCCAATACAACCCTGAGTCAAGACAAAAGGAAGGGAGGGACACAAAAGGGAACAGGCATTACTACCCCTCACACAAGCCTGCCAGATTAGTTATAGCTAACCCAGGGGAAAGAGTTAGTAAATCCCACCCAAACTGGGCAGCTTCCCCAGAAATGAGATATCCAATAAACAGGGTTAGTCGCAGTTCAGGCTTTCCCCATTCATAAATTTGAGTTGTGGGGGCTAAGACTTGTCTAGAGAGTTCTTCATCAAAAAACTTGAAACAGAACTGGAAATAATTTTAAAAAAAGAGTCACAAATAAGAATTCAAATTTCATTCATGGGGTACTATTATACTCTCTGATATAAAATGCCGTCCCAAAACATTGGTCTACTTGCTGACGTGGCTGCTCTCTGAAGTCAAAATAATGCTTTGTCGGGCCAGCGAAGCAGGGGGCTCCACGCCCCGTTCACTGCACGCTGGGTTTTTGCAAGGCCTAAATAAGAAAACACGTTTGGATGTGATTGGCCTGCGACGGTGTGGCAGTGTGGGCCAGGAGACAGAAATTCCTAACACCTGAGCCTGGAAACTGCCTCGGCCTGCCCGGTCTGCAGTTTCGCATTCAAACGGGAAGTCTAGAGGTGCTCTCTCAGGGTTATTAAAATCCTACACAAAGCTGACCGGTGACCTCTGACCCTGGCCCTGGCCTAACTTCGGTCATTCTGCAAATCAAAAGGATGCTCGGGGGTGAGGAGAGGTTCGCCACCGGCCACGCTGCTAATTCAGGGATATCGGTTCGGGTCTCTCATCTGGAGCACTAAACAACGGTTGTGAGGACGGACAGGCGGCCACACGCGTGTACCGGTAGGAGAACCCGGGCCAGAACCCGCGCCCGACTCAAACGCACGCCACGTCTGTCTTCCCGGGGACGCCGTCCCCGACCGCCGCCTCCCTGCGGCCTCCAGCCTCCCCCACCGCGCCCGCCACGTCCGCGCCGCCGCCCGCCCGCAGCTCACAGATGGGGATGGCGGACACGATGAAGGCGTTGCCGAAGAAGAGCGCCGACGACTTGGCCGACAGGTTGCGGCTGAAGTCCTGAAGGAGCAGGTCCTCCTCGGACTGCTGCTTGGAGCCGCCTTTAGGAGCCATGGCAGAGCTAAGGACCGGAGAGGGAGCAGGAAACCCAGAAGGACACGGAGAGACGCGTGTCCCTCCGAGACGCGTATCCGCCCGCGACCCGTCAGCGCAACGCGGAGGCGGGACTCCGCAGGGGACGCTGCTTCAGGATTGGCCATCCTGCCGCCGTTACGCAAGCCTTGAGGCACGATTGGACGTGAGAACACGACTTCCGCATTCCTTAAGGCACTTGACGCTAGAGCGCCGCAAGGAATGGAGGGATTTGTAGTTTCGTATTATCTATTTGGCACTCATGGTAGCTCAAGCTAGTCTTGAATTTGCCTGCTTCGTTCTCAGAAAAGCTTGGATAACTGACTTGAGCAACCACACAAGCATTACTGTTTTAACTAACGAACTTTATTGGTACTTTATTTCACATGTGTACTTGTTAATTCTTGTTTTTAAATTTAATACATTGTTTGATGGAATGGTTGGTTGGTGGTTGGTTGGTTGGTTGGTTGGTTGGTTGGTTGATCGATTGATTAGAGGGCCGTGCCACAATGTAAGTGTGTGGATCAGAAGACAGCTTGAGGGAATCAATTCTCTCCTTTCATTTTCTGGGTCCCAGAGATTGAACCAAATTGTCAGGTTTGCACCTTTAGTCTCTGAGCCATCTCCACGGCCTGAAGAATACTTTAAATTTTTCTATTTTATTGTTGTTGTTGTTGTTGTTTTAATTAACAAAACCACTTAGTCCCTGACAGCCTCTGTTATTTCAGTTCTTAGGAACTCGAAAGTAAAAAGCTCATGAGGGCACACAGGACGTGCATTCAGTAATTCAATGAACGTGTGGCCATCTGGTTAACATTGAACACTGCGGAAGGAAGTTATATCTAACACTTGTACAAATCCATTATTTCGTTATCATGTTATCCAGGTTGGCCTCTAAGTCATGATGCCTAAGAAGATGATCTTGAACTTCTGATCTTTTTGCCTCCAAGAGCTTCCTTGTCCCACAACATGCCTGGTTTTATAGCAGGTCCTGGGAATGGGACTCAGGACTTCTTGCAGGTTAAACAAGCACTCTAGCAGGTGAATTACATCCCTCATCGCACACCTAGAAGCCTTGGACGTGCACATCACGGTGCCCATCGCAGATGGAGAACCTGGAGGTGAGAGACAGGCTCTAGTCTCCTGGGCATGAGCCCATTCACCCAAAATCTAGACCTAAGGAAATCACCATAGTCATGAATTCTTTGTGATGAAGGAATGGTCTTCAAATGATGATATTCAAGACCTGTCTCATTATTTCACAAATCTCTACTATTTTTTTTATTTTTATTTCACCTTAAGCCTTTTTAGAGTACCACGGTTTCTGACGATATTCTAAATAAAACTGAGGACAACCTTTGGCAAGACTCCTCTGAAGTTCAAAATGACTGTAGTAGCACAGGTGCCATTTTAGCTGATCAGCTGATCACTTTTCCTTTAGAAAGACATACACAACCACATCACGTCCCAGCAAACGTTTCTCTTCACTACATCGTTGCAAGCATTCCAGTTCACCGGGTAAAATTTCCTCAGCTTTCAGCTTTCCTCGCAGCAGATTGTATATATCTTTTTCTTTTGCCTTTATCCAAACAGCAATTGATCTGCAGAGCCATGATCCTCACTGAGATTTTTATCTTCAGTCCTTTTTGAAATCTGTTCTCTGCACAGGTTCCAGAATGAGTTTTCTGGAAATATAAGTCCATCTAATATCAACAGTGAGCATTCCCCCACTTCACCGCAAAAGGAAAACAATTAAAAACGGACCACCTAGAATATTTTAGAGCAAAAGGCAAGCACTCATTTCAGAATCTCTGGGTCTACCCCCGATGCTGCCGAGCTCTTCCCTGCATTGCATGTTAGTGACAGAAAGAGAAACTTTTCTACATTCTTCATTCTCCAATCTGGGTGCTTTCGTAAACCACGCCCATTTTATTTCTGTGCTCAGGTTAAAAGACGAGGCTTTGATGGCCATTTCTTTTTGTTCCTTTCTCCATCTCTGACCAACTCATAGACACAAATTTGGGGACCTATATCTATAACTGTGTTTTCTTCCGACTATAAGGTAAGGTATAAAAAGAGCATAAAAAAAAGAAAAATTAGAAAACTATAAGATCGCTGGGCGGTGGTGGCGCAGACCTTTAATCCCAGCACTTGGGAGGCAGAGGCAGGAAGATCTCTGGGAGTTCCTGGGAGTTTGAGGCCAGCCTGGTCTACAAGAGCTAGTTCCAGGACAGGCACCAAAGCTACAGAGAAACCCTGTCTCAAAAAACCAAAAAAAAAGAAAAAAAAGAAAAAAAAGAAAACTGTAAGATCAAGAGACACATCATCCAAGTAGTTTTTAAAAGAAGAAAATCAGAAACAATAATGATGAGGCTAAAAAGAATTATGCCTGAGAAAGATAATAGTTAAAATAGAAAAGCTTAATAATGTTATATAAATAAAATTTTCTGAAATTCGAAGCTGAAGAGATGCTGCAAAATCTGTTTGGAGCATGTTCTGTTCGTACAGAGGACCTAAGGTTAGTTCCCAGCACCCATTTGCAAGGCTGACAACTGCCTATAACTCCAGCTCCAAGAGGATCTGATGTCTCTGGCATCCAAGAGTCACACACATGTGTGTATAACCATCCTCACATACACACTATTAAAAATAATAAAAATGTTTTTAGAAATGTTGAAAGGTAAACTGATTTAAAAGGACTTAGCTGATAAAAAAAATTAACATGCTGTAAAACTGAAAAGAATAAAGGTTCAGGATGTAGCTCAGTGGTAAAGTTCTCTTTACCATGCAAAGAGCCTTGGGATAAATGCTTAATAATGGGAGAAAACAAGTGCATCTGTATACAAGAAAATACAAAATATAGGCTGTCTTAAGATCATGGATCAGTAGGATTAATATAGAAAAATTGCCATCATACCCAAAGCAAAAAACAGATTTAATACAATCCCTATAAAAATTCCAACACAATTCTCCACAGGTCTTGAAATGACAATCTTCCAATTCATATGAAAAAAACAGCCAGGGTTGATGGAGGAAGGTCATTGGTTAATTAAATAAAGAAGCTGCTTGCCCTGATAGGTTAAAACATAGGTGGGAGGAGTGAACAGAACAGAATGCTGGGAGGAAGAGGAAGTGAGGTCAGACTCGTCAGCTCTCCTCTTGGGGGGGGGGGCAGAGGCCTCAGAGAGACACGATGCTCCACTCTTGCGGGCAGAGGCGAGAGCTCTGCTCTCTGAGGCACACGCGATGAAGCTCCGACCCAGGATGGACGTAGGCTAGAATCTTCCCGGTAAGCGCACCTTGGGGTGCTACACACAGATGATTAGAAATGGGCTAGTCCAGGTGCGAGAGTTAGCCTAGAAGAGGCTAGATAGAAATGGGCCAAGCAGTGATTAAAAGAATACAGTGTCCATGTAATTATTTCTGGTAAAGCTAGCCGTGGGGGTGGCCAGGTGCTAGGGACGCAGCCCCACCACTCCTATTACAACACAGGGTAGCTAAAACAATGCTAAATCAAAGAGCTGCAGAAGATATCATTATCTTCAACCTCAAACTGAACTACAGAGCTATAGTAATAAAAACAGCATGGAATTAGCACGAAAATGGACACGCTGATCAATGGAATCAAGTTGAAGACCCAGACATAAATCTACACACCTATGAACACCTGATTAAAAAAAAAAACAGCATCATCAGCAAATGGTGCTAGGGTCAAACTGGTGGTTGCATTAGAAAAATCCAAGTAAGTCCATACTTATCACCTTGCACAAAACTCAACTCAAAATGTATCAAGAACCTCAGCACGAAACCAAATACACTGGACCTAAAAGAAGAGAGGGCAGGGACTAGCCTTGAACTCATTAGCATAGGAAAAAGACTTTCTGAACAGGACACCATTAGCACAGGCACTAAGAACAAGAATTAATAAAAGGGGCCTCAGAAAACTGAGGAGCGTCTACATGGCAAATGACACCATCATTCAGACAAAGTGACCGCCTACAGTGTGGGGACGATTTTACCAATTATTCATCTAATAGAGGGCTAATATCCAAAATATAGGACGAACTCAAGAAACTAGATATCAAGAAAACAAAAAAACTCAATTAAAAGTGAGGTACAGATCTAAACAGAGCATTCCCAAAAGAGGAAACTCAAATGCCTGAGAAACATACCCAGAGTCTACCTTCATTTTCTCCAAGGGAGTCTCAGTGGGGCAACAAACTACTCTTAAGGACAGAGTGCATGCCCAGCAGTAGATAATCAACAGAAAATGCACTCGGCGGCATCTTTGGAGGTTTCTTGTCTCATAATGTCATAACAGGGCTTTTAAAAAAATATCTTATTTTATTTTTTTAAAATATTTTTCCTCTCTTTTTTACCCCACAGTCCAGTTTAGTGTTTTATGGGACTCCTAAACTTGTGGATGAGTGGGTCATTGTGTCTCTACCTGTTTCTTGTGCCTTTTCTTGGGCTCTTTTCCTTCTGCTGGTTTGTTTTGTCCAAATCTGATGATTTAGCTTTTCTTTTATCTTATTATTATTACTATTATCTCTTAGAAGTTTACTTATATTCTTATGAGGGACACAAAGGGAGTGAATCTGGATGGGATGGGAGGTGGGGAGGAACTGAGAAAAGTAGAGTAAGAGAGACATTAAAAGAAAAAATACAGGGGGAGTAATTTTTCGTGCATCAATTAGAGAAATGTAATGGGCATTTGATGCTTACTACAGAGAAAGCTTTTGATGGTAAGAATAAAGGTGACAGACGATATGAACTCACACGGGAGGGCGGGAGTGATGCTCTTTGGCACCTGAATTACCTTTTTCTTTTCTTTAAACCATCATGATCTAAGGACTGGGCATATACTTGTGACCCAATGAACAAACAGGACAGTAGATACGTCAATAGAAGAGGCCAACAAAGTCTATCCAAGCAAAACTCTAATAGAGACTGTATTTCAGAGTGACTCATCTTCAGGAAGGAACCACAAGGACTCAATTCTGCGCCAGCCTGGCTCTAATATGTGGGTCTCAGGTTTTATATGTCTCCCAGATCGCTTTCCACTTATCAGAATGGTGAACATTTCTAAGCAATAATATTTGTTACTCTTGCAAATAGGAATAGTAGATTTCTCTCCTCCATTACTGGTAAATTCATGTAGGAAAGGCTGTCACTTTAGTAATTAATACGTTTTCCTAAGGCTGAAGCACCGCAAGTTTCCTAACCTAGCGAAACTAGATATCAAGGAAACAAAAAACTCAATTAAAAATGACTTTTCACTTTTCACTAAGTCTTGTAAAGAACAACAAATGAGATAACCAGGGCTACTGTGGGGCGGGGGAGGGGAAGGCGCGCTTCCGTTTTAAAGACCATTTGAAATGCAATTATCATTATGGGATGTCCTTAGAAAGGATATGAAACACTTACATTCATGTTTAATGTTTCCCTTATCACCTGGGAAATTACTTAGCCAAATTACATTTTTTTTTTCAAGAACTGATGCATTATGATATATACTTACTCAGCAAATATTAATTGAGAAGCAACAATACGAAAGGTATAACAAGTAAGCAAATATCAACGTCAATTATGATGATTATAATGACCAACCTCTACTGAGTCCTTGTTAGACATCTATGTCTGCACTAGTTCCTTTGCACGCATGGTCTAGCGTTACCTTTACAGCGGTCCTGTGAAGTTTGTATTGTTATCTGCATTCACCAGCTGAAGAAAGGGAGGATAGAACTTTCCTAAGATCCCACAGCTATAACTGGTAGACCAAACTACAAAACTAGGAACCATGACTTCAGTATACACATTGTTAACTACAGATGAATTCTGGCATCTTTTCTATCAGTGGTATCTCTAAGAACATGTGCCACCTGCCCCCAGGAGCCCAGTGTTGAGCCAGAAGCCCCAGACAATTTCTTGTATCCTAATTACCATGCAGAATCAAAGTCACACTGCACCTTTGAATGTTCAGACAGGGAGACTTGTGCCCAGCCCCTAGGTGAGCAGGCTTGGGCTCTCCCATGCTGGATTGTCAGTCTCAGTAAATCCAAAAGTCATGCCCAGAAAGAGACAGTTCAGAGAGATACACAGAAGCAGGAAAGCAAACTGAGAAAAAGGGCAAAATAAAAACTGTCACTCCCCAGCAATTGCAAACTCATGGAAGGAGGGATTGGAACCCTCAGGGTTTCCTCATTTCTCTCCGTAGGCCTAAGAGAGACCACTGTTACTTGCAATGAATCAAACCATACATCACCAAAGTGAAAAAAAAATGTATAGGAAAAGTATCAGCATGAATAGCATAAACAGGTTCCACATACAAATGGCCACATCGATGCTCAACACAGCCCTCCAACTTATATGCTGCCTCCTTGAAAATAAGGTAACATTATCAAATACCTGTAAGATCCAGAAACATAACCTCAGGGAGCAGATCACACCAGAAAAAGAAACAGTAATGCCGTCAGCATACCTCAAAAGCTCGCCCTTCCAGAAGGCACCCAAACGGAGGTCAATAGACTAAGCGGATAAATCAGTAGAATCAACAGGAAATCCTTTGTAGGCCACACACCACAGGTTTCAGGGTTATTTCTGCCTCGTGAAACTCTGAGACTGAGGGAGACTTTCGAAAGGTGGAGTGGGGAAAAACCAAGATGTAATGGGAAAGCCTCGCATAATAAAAAGAAACGGGTCTTATCGTGGATAGTGCACTCGAGGAAATGTCAGGCCTTGTCTTTACCAGGTCCCTGTAGTTCAGAATGCCTCATTCAGAATTCCTCAGAACTATTCAATACACAAAGATTGTTGTTGTTGTTTTTAAAACAAGGTCTGTGAACTTCTAACCTGCACAGTTTAGTGTGGAGTTGATTTTTTTAAACTAAACAAGGCACTGAAGCATTTGAAGGGCAAGTGTTTGTCTCTGAGCTTCAAGCATGTACTTTCCAGATAAATACTGGTTTCATTTTTAGGACTGATGTGACCCATGTGATGAGGGACCCTCATCTGGAGTCATCAGAAAATCCCATTTCCTTCCTGCCTAAGGATATTCGTAGAGCTCCCTGCTTCTTTAAGAGAATGATAGCGATCAACAGAAAACGTATTATCTTAATAAGCACTGACTAAAGCTATCACACTGAAACTCGCAAAACTCCCCCTGGAGTCTGCTAACTGTGAGGCTCATCACGCATGCATCATCCACACAGCGCGGTGGGGCACAATAAAAATTAAGGAGATTTATACTGGAAATCAATTTTCTTTTGTTACACATTTAGCCCAAGCTCTATGGCAACAAAACGTAAGATAAAGTAGGTCATGGGCTTCAACTGGAAGAGCTTCAATAATACAAAAGCCAGTCATAATTTGTCATGCATCTTTTAGGAGTCTTCATTGTGAGGCTCTACTCTAAGAACAACCATTGAATAAAAATCATAAGATTACGTTCCCTAGTGATATTTATTTAACCTCAGTGCCTATTTCACTTAGCATACCGGTTCTCTCATCATGTCCCAAATCCATAGTCAGCAGTAGGGAATTTCAGATAAAGGAACATTATATAAAGTGTTACCCACCATAGCGGAAGGACAGCACACTGTGTGCAAATCCCTCTGTGAAGTTTGGGGAGAGTGAACCCACACAAGGCATTCAAATGATGTTGTAATTACAGAACCTCAGTGTTCCTGAGGAACCAAAGCTGGACACCTAGCCAATGGCCTGAGCTATTTGTATTCAGGAAATAAATAACACTTGATGATAGTTTCATACACGTTATCTCCTGATACCATTCCTTTTGCCTCTGAGGAAGATGAGGTCCTTTGCCTCATCTATATGTTTATTATATGTTACTATATGTTTTCATTACAACTCTAGCCACCCCTCTGGGACCTTTATATACTACATATGTTGTTTTCATTATCTGGGCTTGCAGGTCTTTAGAATCAGAGAGAATTGTCTGTTTAGCCTACCGCAATGATAGTTGTGTGGTCTTGGGCAAACCGATTACCTTCCCAGTGCCCCACTTCCCATAACGGGTTCCTGAGGTTGCTCCAAGCATGAAATGAAACCTTTTGCAAGGGTTTCACCAGTTCCAACCAAGCAAAACAAGTCCTGGTATATATTAGCACAGCTTGTTAACAGCGGAGGCTTTTCAGTAAAATCGCCTCAATTCAAACTTCATCTAAGGCATTTCTTAGTTACATGAAGTTGTAGGAGTTATTCCAACCAAGGCTCCATGTTTTCCAATCTACTTCAGAGAAAAAGGCTGTACCCATTTCATGGTAAATTGGGAAAGATTAAGTGGAAACGTGTACGTAGCAGCTGGCAAGACATATGGTTACATTCAAAATATGTCGTGTAAATATTTCTCCTTTGCCTCATTTCCAGACTTAGTCCTGCCCTTTCTAAGAAATTCTTTCTTAATTATTCATAAATAAACATCTGTGCGTGAAAGAGAGTGAGAGAGACAGAGAGAGAGACACACACACACACAGAGCGAGAGAGACTGAGAGAGAGACACAGAGAGAGAGGGCGAGAGAGAATAAATTGGGAGATAAAAGGGGAGAAACTTCACTGGAGAAAGATCCACCTAAGTGTAAGTTTAAAAGGTTTCCCCATCCTCTTCAACCTTTGGTAAAGACAGGGGATTTCAGGTTCTACTCAGAAGAAAACGGGAACATGTCCAACTTCCTACAGCAGAGACAGTAGGGAGGGAGTTGATTTGCTTGAGCTAAGGGATGCCGTAATAGCTAGAATAAAATATTTTTTGGTATGTCTCTGTGAATGATTCTGAAAGACATCCACATTACAATCGGGAGGTTGAACAGAAAAGTTCACACAGCAGTGGAGGTGGCTATCATCCAATCTGCTAAAGGCTCAAATAGATCAAAAAGACTGAGGAAGGGCGAATGCTTTATCTTTTGGGGAGCTTTTGCAGCCTCAGACATCGGCACCCCATGCTGTCAAGCTTTGGGCTTGGGCTACAGCTACACCGCTGGCTTTCCTGAGCAACCAGCTGGGAGCCAGCAGACTGAGGGGCTTCTAAGCCACCATGATTATAGTAAGAATTTCCACAACTAATTTGTGTGTGTGTGTGTGTGTGTGTGTGTGTGTGTATGTGTGTGTGTGTGTGTTGTGTGTACTATTGGTTCTGTTTCTCTGGAGACTCAAATACAGCTACAACTATAAAAGAACCCTGATTCTGAATGTTAGAAAACAAGCATTAAAGATAGATAGATAGATAGATAGATAGATAGATAGATAGATAGATAGATAGATAGATGATAGCCATGATCTCAACACAGGTGACTTTTATTAACACTCTGAAATAACTCCTTTAGTCATTCCCATATATCTAGACATGTGTACATAGCTAATATTAAATATAGTTTTGATTACCTTTCCAATAGCTCCAATGTTAGCATTTCTCAATGTCACTAAAAATGCTTCTAAAACACTATTTTCAATGACTACAAAATTATCTTTTAGATGAATGCATCATAATTTATGTATTTATCTTAATAATGCTTATTACTTTCTAATCATGAAATAATTATGTCCATTTATAAAGTTGGAAGGCATAACACATAAACCATCCATAATCTTATAATTCATATATAACTACTGTGATATTTTGATATATTTCCTTCTGGTTTTTTTTTAAGATTACCTCTTATATGCTGAAAATAATTGAGCTCATATATTATAAGTGGTTTCCCATGTCTATCATTTAAACTGCTTTTGAAATATAATTCTTAGTGCCTATAAAATATGAAATTAAATATGTCTAGTATAATGCCTTACTGGAAAGGGGAGAGAAATGTCTAACCTCTAAGGGCAGAAGCTCTGTAGAGTCCAGACTTGCTTAGCATAAGTCTTTCCAGTGGAGCACAGAAGCCAAGAAAAGGTAAGTGTTTGGGGTCAGAGTTTTTCCAGTAACCAATGATAGAAGCCCTTCCCAAAGGAGCTTAAGGGAGGAAAAAATTAAATAAAAAGAAGGAATGGAGAATGGAGAAAAACCATGAAGGAAATGAAGAAATACATCAGCTTAGGTAAGTTAAAGGAAGTTCCATCCTTGATGAGTCCAAGGGCACAGGGTGAATCTGGAGGACTTTATGTTAGACTTCTGCCCCTTGATCATGCCAGCATCTTTCTCCTGATGAGGAACAGTGCTCAACTATGTGCTGAACATGTGCTCAACTATGTCCATAGCAGCATTATTTGTCATAGTCAGGACCTGGAAACAACCTAGATGCCCCTCATCCAAAGAATGGTTAAAGAAAATTTGATACATTTACACAATGGAATACTACACAGCATTAAAAAATAATGACATCTTGAAATTCCAGGCAAGTGCATGGATCTAGAAAAAAACATATTGAGTGAGGTAACCCAGACCCAGAAAGACAAATATAATATGTATTCACTCATAAGTGTCTTTTAGAAATAAAGCAAAGAAAAATCAGCCTACAGGCCACAAACCCAGAGAAACTAGACAACAAAGAGGATCCTAAGAGAGACCTACATGAATCTACATAGGAAGGTAAAAAAGACAAGATCTCCTGAGTAAATTGGGAGTGTGAGGGTCATGGGAGAGGGTAGAAGGGGAGGGAAGGAGGATAGGGGAGTAGAGAAAAGTATATAGCTCAATAAAAACAATTAAAACAAGAAAAAATATATTCCTGAAAGGAAGCTGGTCCACAAGACTGTCCAATTTATGAAATCGTTGTAGTTCTTGATCCCAAATTTGAACTTGGTACTTTGTCTAGAGAAAAACTAAGCAAGGAAGATTCTGGAAGCCCAGGTTAATCCAATCACCTTGGTCAGAAAGACAGAACATCTGTTTGACAAAGCCGCTTGAGGGAGCCAGACCTGGCTGGGCATAGGTTTGCTACATTGTCTTTAAGGGTAGGAGCAAGGTCCTCCAAAGAAGGGAGAAAGAGCAGCAAAGCCACACCCAACCAGACAGGAGGTCTAAGGTTCTATCCCTGCAGGCACCAGGGTCCTGAGAAGGGAAGAGGAGAGAGCCCTGGTGGCGGAACTGGGTAGTGTGGCCCTCAATAGGGGTCAACCTGTGACCATACCTTACTTTATCCCACCATCTCCCATTGGGATCGATGGAGAAGGCTGCTAGCTGCCTTGTTCATCTGTGCCTCCTCTTAAATCACTTCCTTTTTCATTTATTGTGAAATAAACGCAGATTCAAGATAACGTCAGAGAAGGTAAATGAATAGCTGTGTTTCTGCTACCCTGGAGTGACCAAATGGGCATGTACATATACATGTTTGCACATATATACACACTTGTATGTATAGTTACACAGTTAGCAATAATACTTCCAAGTTTTAATTACTGAATTTAAGACTAAAGCAGAAATGTTTTGTCACTAAGTATTGCTACTTGTCATTGTCCTATGAAGAGGCACCATGGCCAAGCCAACTCTTATTAAAAAATTAATCAGGAGTTAGTTACAGTTTCAGAAGTTAGTCTGTTACCCTCATGGTGGAAAGTAAGACAGCACACAGGCATACATGGTGTTAGAGAAGAAGCTTAGAGTTCTACATCTGGATCTGAAGGCAGCAGGAAGAGAGAGATACTGGGCCTGGGTTGGACTTTTGAAAACCTGAAAGCCCACCTCCAGTAACTAACTTCCTCCAACAAGACCACACCTCCTAATCCTTTCAACAAGTGACACTCTCTGATAACCAAGTATTCAAATCTCAGAGACTAGGGTGGCCGTCTTATTTAAACCACCACACTATCCAAATACTGAGATGGTTAATATGTTATCATCCACTTTAATCAAGCCATTTCTTTCCTAGAAGAAATTTTGATGGAATTTATTCTTTTCTACTATAAGCACAGCAACATTCACATAAATATTGTCTATTGGGTGGGGAGGAAAGAACACCATACCACAGGGGATTCCAGGAATGCCTTCTGGAAGATGCCAGGTGTCTCAATTTATTTCTTTGGCATTAATTCCTAGGAGTGGGTATATTAGGCTAAAGTATGTGAATTCCCCTCTGGCAACCGTCACATAGATTGGTCTGGGGTCAAGTATTCGAGTGAGGAGTGATGATTATATTCTATAACCTCCCACATTCAGAAAGGGAACAGTGAGACACTAAGAATTAACTTGAACATGAAAGGCTACACTCCAAGAAGTTCTTTGGCCTGAAAACTAAAGTAGACACTTACCTTAGTTTATATTATCCTGGGATTAAAGGGAGAAAGACATGTGAAACCAATCTTAGGATACTAAATTTAGGATACAGGAAGCCTTGGGATACTAGGTTCAGGGAAAATAAAGGTGTCCCAAACCTAAGAGATGCCACAACAACTTCCTCAAAGGGATGGAAGTAGTGAGGAAAGCTTGGTGGGGGTGCTAGGAAGTCAACAAGTGTGAATGCTCCATACACTAAGGAAAACGTAGAAAGGAAGATAATAGAAGTGTATTGTGCTCCTCATATGATGTGGGAGGTCCTTCTGTTTATATGTTGCTTTTATTGGTTAATGAATAAAGAAGATATTTGGGCCAGTGGTTTAACAGAATAGAGCTAGGTGGGGAAAACTAAACTGAATGCTGGAAGAAAGAAGGCAGAGTCAGAGAAAAGCCATGGAGATGCAGCCAGAGATATGCCAAAACTTTGCCGGTAAGTCACACCCACGTGGAGACACACAGATTAATGGAGATGGGTTAGTTTAGGATATGAGCTAGCCAGAAGTATGCTTAAGCTATTGGCCAAACAGTATTGCCAATAATATAGTTTCTGTGTGGTTATTTCAGGAGTCTGGGCAGCCGGGAACACACGAGTGACCTTCTACTATACTTGTATATGTTTCCCTGCCTTTTCTTACCATGTTCTTCCCTCCATGAATCTGGAACATAGAGCACACATGACCCCTTCCGCCAATCTCACAAGTCATGTTGTCACCAGTAAAGGAGGAGAGGAAACGGTAGTTATCAACCCTCCACCCATTTTGGGGGGACTCGAACATTCTAGTCACTGAAGCCCCTGGGTCCCTGTGCTCAGATTCCAGCAAAATTGTCAATTGGTTACCCTCCTCACCACCCTGGAGGGGACCTATGCAAAATTCAAATACTCAAGCACTCATGAATTAACTCAGATATACATACTTCTTATAACTTCAAAATATTCAGAATGAAACCAGAAGGGAAGAGAAGATTGAGCAAGACCAAATGTGGCAAGTGTGGGAAGTTAATCCATACATGTATCTGTAAACACGTCACTGCAACTCAGAAAAGGGAGAGCCTGCCATGTTTTTACGAAGTAAAGATGGCAAAAACATAAGGTGTTTTTACTCACTAAAGTTTGTGAAATGGTGTTCTCTTTATTTACAAAAGCATATTTTTACATTAATAAGGTATTTTATTGTCTTCCTTTTAGGCTTAGAATACAACTATACACAAGGGATTTCACTCATTAATTTGTAATCACTCCCCAACCAAATCTAATGCCTCCCTGGGTCTTGAATTTTCAACTTTGAATCCTCCAAACGACAAACATCACATCGTAAAGGTTGTATGCCTTGTTTTCTTTTTCTCTAATGTTCTGCCGAGAACAGTCACACACTGCTAATGCAGCAACAAGTTCTGCAGTGGGCCTTGCAAGTGCTCTCCACTCCCCTCCAAATCTCCATCCCTACGTCTGCTCCCTGCCTGATTCTCAGAGAACATCAGGTTCTCACCGGCGCAGCGTTTTGACATTGGGACACGGTGGAGTCATCTGTAAAGTTCAGGTTTTGGAACTGTGCAGTGGAGTCATGAAAACACACACATTTCTCATGCTGTTTTAAGCATGTTTCCAGTTTCGTATTGCACCGCATTTAGAACTGTCTTGGACCACATACGGCACACATGAGCTACCTGCTAGATGACCCTGCCTGCTCAAGACGCTTACCTCCTGCAGGTGCCAGCAGAACGGCCACCCTGGCGCCATCACGCCCCAGCTTCCTCGTGATCCTTCCCTAGTAAAAGTTGTCTATGTTAGAGGAGGCTTTTCTGCTCCTCGGACTATCTAAATCCTACCTACAGTCCCAGGAATCTAATCCCATTAGTTACTGTGGCCACACCTCAGGGGCTTCTCAGGCTTCGGTTCCCCAGCACCTAGCCACACTCACTTCATCCCCAGCTTTAAACGGAATCACTGAACGTGTACTGTGTATAGCACAGATGGCACTTAGAATTGTCTCAATTTGCTTTCTTGGCTTAACAACGCTTTTGAGAGTTACTATTACGGAACACCGCATGGAGCTCGGCACACCCCAGTCGGAAAGCTGAACTCTGAGAGGAAAGTTACCTAGTGTTGGTTCCTAGAAGGGGAACCAGAAGGGCTGTTGGCTCTTTCTCTACTTGTTTCTACTTGCTTCCCAGGACTTTTTACTCAGTATTTTTCTTGAGGTTAGCTGAGGTCTAACTTCCCGTGTATTTCATCCTAAGCATTTATATCACGGAATCCATGGTTTTGGTAATTATGTATTTTCTAATAGATATTAAAGGTGTGGCAAATCAGGGGGAGGGAATTACTTTTCTCTTCTAGATCTTTTCCTCATGACTGCTCTTTATTATCATCTGGGGATAGTTTTTGAAAATGTCTAGTGCTTGGGCTGTACCTTGCAGGGGATTAAAAAAAAAAGTAAAGCTCCCCAGATAGTTATAACATGCAGCTTGATAAGAAACACCGATCCCACAATCCTTCAAGCTCCTCCCTGGCTCCTGGGCCCTCTACTCAAGATAGAAAAAAAAGGAAGGAAGGGAAGGGAAGACGGGATGGAGGAAGAGATGGAGGGATGGAGGAAGGAAGGAAGGAAGGAAGGAAGGAAGGAAGGAAGGA
>NC_022009.1:111653719-111654583 GCF_000317375.1 Microtus ochrogaster
AGGAAGGAAGGAAGGAAAGGAGGAAGGGAGGTAGGGAGGGAAGAAGGGAGGGACCGAGGAAAAGAAAGGGATGGAGGAGACAAAGTCTGGATATAAATGTGGATGTTCTTAGATCTAAATATAGCCCGAAGCTTAACATTTTAATTCAAGTAAATTAGTCTGAACTCATCTTAGTTCTAGAAAAGAGAGTATCCCTACTCTAAAAGTCCATTCTGCATTTATAAGCTCACTGGGGCTGGCTCTTAATTTCAGAGATTTAGTCCATTATCATCATGGCAGGGAGCTGGGCAACACTAAGGCAGGTACGGCGCTGAAGCAATAGCTGAGAGTTCTACATCTGCATCTGAAGGCAACAGGAAGTGAGAGACACTGGGCTTGACTTGGGCCTATGAACCCACTCCTATTGACACACTTCCTTCAACAAGGCCACACCTCCTAATCCTTCTCAAATTGTGCTGTTCCCTGATAATTAACCATACAATTATAGGAGCCTATGGAGTCCATTCTTATCTAAACCACCACAATACCCAATTTATGTTTGGTTTTGTGGATTTTTCAAAACAGGATTTTTCTGTGTAGTCCTGGAACTTGCTCTGTAGACCAGGCTAGCCTTGCACTCTACCTACTGAGTTCTGGGATTAAAGGTGTGGGCCACTGATGGAGGAAGGTCATTGGTTAATTAAATAAAGAAGCTGCTTGCCCTGATAGGTTAAAACATAAGGTGGGAGGAGTAAACAGAGCAGAATGCTGGGTGGAAGAGGAAGTGAGGTAAGACACCTCAGACAGAGACTCGACAGCTCTCCTCTCCGGGGCAGACGCCTCAGAGAGACACAATGCTCCACTCTTGCGGGCAGAGGCGAGAGC
>NC_022009.1:111654769-111655925 GCF_000317375.1 Microtus ochrogaster
GAAATGGGCTAAATTAATATGTGAGAATTAGCCTAGAAGAGAATGGGCCAAGCAGTATTTAAAAGAATACAGTGTCCGGGTAATTATTTCGGGCAAAGCTAGCCGTGCGGGCAGTGGGGTGCTGGGGACGCAGCCCCGCTGCTCCTATTACTACAGGCCACCACTACCCAGCTACAGTGCCCAAGTACTATTTAATGAATGCTAAACAATGTCTGTTCTCAATTTGAACTTAAAAAAATTAAGTCAAAAGTTAAAATCAATGTCAGTATTAATAATAATAATAGTAATTATGGCTGCACTTTCTGACTTGCTGCGGAAGAAGAAAGAATAACAATAGACTATACTCTTGGGAGGTGTTTCAAATGTTTTCCCTGAGTTCCACAGAAAACCAGTTGTAGAGGGAAACATGATTTATGTGGATTTAAATCACATTTTTGCCTGAGGAGACTCCTAAATGGAAAGGGGGAGGGGAGGGAATGTTCCCCCTAAAATAAAAACATTTCAGGGCAGAAAAGATTGTTAGCAGGTTAAAGACACCCGCTGCCAAACTTGATGACTGGAGTCTGACCCCCAGGACTGGACTCCCATGGTGGAAGGGGAGCACAGACTCCACTCAGGTTATTCCCTGCTCTCCACCCGAGTGCCTTGCCATGCCCGTATCCCCCACCCCACCCCATAATGCAACACGATTTTTTAAAAGTGGCCAGAGCACTCTAGTTTGAAGAGGAGAAGGACATTTCACGTAGGAAGCAATGGCTAAAGAACATTTGATTCTTTTTTTTTTTTTTTTTTCGAGACAGGGTTTCTCCGTAGCTTTTTGGTTCCTGTCCTGGAGCTAGCTCACATTTGGAATATTCATCATCGAGCTGGGGGGTATGGCTATACTTAAGTTTATATGGCTATAGTTACCTTAACGGAAAGAATCAACAACAAATCCACATGTGGGGGAGGTGGCTCAGTAGGTAAGGTGACTTGCCATTCACTCTCCCAGAGGACCAGGTTTGGTTTCTAGCACCTACGGCCAGGTAGCTCAACCGCCTGTAGCTCCAACTTTAGAGAGTCCATCTCTTTCTTCTGGAATATGAGGGTATCTACACACAAGCATCTCTCTCACTCTCTCTCTCTCTCTCTCTCTCTCTCTCTCTCTCTCTCTCTC
>NC_022009.1:111656025-111689509 GCF_000317375.1 Microtus ochrogaster
CTCTCTCTCTCTCTCACATACACACACAAATAAATAAATAAATGTTTAAAAGCCAACTAACCAATTTCCCCGAGTTGCTTTTCTCCCTGAGCTCCACACATAAAGCAATTGTATTCAGTGACTGTGCTGGATGTTCAGGTCAGGCCTGGAAGCCAGCTGAAGGGGGGAGAAAGACTTCTGGAGATTCTATTTATCTTGTACCGCTTTGTGCCAAGCACAGCTCTTCTTGCATAGTTGATACTCAAAAACATTTGTTGAGCCAAAAACGATTGTCTAACATCTGTCCAAACACAACAAGGGCCCGGGGCTGGGGGACATGACAATACTTAACCAAGCTGACCCACTTGAGAGAACAGTGCTTAAGAGGCAGACCGATGGCTAAAAGGGGAAAAGAGGAAGCTGTGGCTAATGTGCCCCACAGATCTTTTGATGAGACCACAGCAAGCCGTGCTGATTCTCAGTGCAAAGTAATGCGAACCAGATGAGAGCCAGAGCGTTTACAGGAAAGGCAGGGTTGCCTAGGAAAGATAATTGGAGGTTATCACATTATCCATTTATACATTCATTCATCTCTGGAACGGACATCATACTTGGAGTCACCCCTGGTCCCTCGCCAAGGCACAGCCAGCTGGGATGGTCCGGAGAGACTCTATACTTTGAGTGCCTGCTTTCACATATGGCACCAATAAGCTGTTAAAATCACAGGGAAACGCCTGCAGAGGGGACGCGCTTTCAAAGTAAGACTGTTTGTGGTTTGAAGACAGAACAAAGACTTCCAGACCCACATGCGAACGGTAGGCAAAGGGCAAGGTGCCGCTTTAAAAGTGAGGTTCTTATAAGCCCTGCTCAGGGTTACAGTCACTCAGAAATAAAAGCTAATAAAACATTTGGTTCTGGGGAATCAACACGGGGGGCCCCATGCCTGCTAGGCATTTGTTCAGCTACTGAGCTAAATCCTCAACCCCAAAATGTATCTTCTGCTCTATACCTGGTTAAAGATCAAACACTTGGCCTCGTACACACCAGGGATGTGACTGAAGACTTTCGTATTGAACCCGTTTCTCTGTCATCTTGGGGGCTTTTAGGGAGATTCTCCGATAGAGCAGACAGCTAGAACTAATAGAACTGATTGACGGGCGAAGGACGCACAACTAGCTGTAGAGACAACAGGAGGCTGTGGACATGATCAGGTGGAGGGTGGAGACTTCGGGGAAGTGTAGAGGGAGGAGCCTCAGAGCAGGCAAAAGAAAAACCCAGAGATACCTGGAAGAGTCCCAAGTGAAGCTATCGGGCAATATAAGCATCATAAAGATTTCCTCAAAAGGGTGAATTTTTAATGAGCTACAATGAGCCTTGAGATGCTTCCACGATGCTGTTTTATTTTGCTATTTAGCAGCGGAGAGCATCGGAGAGCAATGGGAAGTTCTGCACCAGGATAACTGTGTCCAGGTTTAATGATTCAGAAACATACAAAGCCACCCAGAAGCTGCTTCAGTGCGTGAATTTTGAGTAGGACTCACTATGCCCACTACTTAGGTATTGATCACGTGAGCTTACCATAAGGCAAGACCTTTGACCTGAATTGGTGCTAGAAAACGGAGAGACCAGGCCAGGCCAGGCATGGTAGGTCTCTCTCCCACCGTTGGTTTTGAGCCCCGGAGTCAGCGACCCTGTCTTCAGGAGGGAACCTGTCCATCCGCCAGGAATTATTTACTATCTAATGAATTATGAATTCTTTATGTTATGAAATAATGGATTATTTATTATCTAAATGAAGACTTCTTCCAAGACTGAAACTTTTTTAAAAAGCAGAGTTTTCATTTTATTTCTACTCCAAAAGTACTGTTCATTGGTGAATTTACTATATAAATACAAGAAATTAGACATAAATTGAAAAAAAAATGATTCAGTATGTCAAGATCAAGTCCCTGGTATTTTAAAACAATTTTACATTTACCTACTTATTTCTGTGTATATATGTGCAAATAAGTTCATGCCAAGGCACTCGTGGAGGTCGAAGGAGAACTTGCAGGAGTCAATTTTCTATTTCTACCATGCAGGAAGTGAACTTTGGTTAGGTTTGGTGGAAGGTGCCTTTACCTTCTGCACTGATTGGTGGAAAGCGCTTTACCTTCTGCACTGATTGGTGGAAGGCGCCTTTACCCTCTGCACTGATTGGTGGAAGGCACCTTTACCCTCTGCACTGATTGGTGGAAGGCACCTTTACCTTTTGCACTGATTGGTGGAAGGCGCCTTTACACTCTGCACTACTTCCCCCCACCCAACCCCTATTATTTTTTAATGTGTTTCTTTTAGGACTTTTTTTTTTTTCTTTTTTACACGTCTGGCTACTTTATAAATGGTTTCCCATGTCAGTTTTCTCACTCGGCATTGAATCACATAACCAGTTTTGCATAAAAACTAGTATACTGGTTGCATTTTATAATTTAATTAACAAGGCCCCGTAGTAAATCATCTGGATTAGACTCTAATTTCTCACTGTTGCCTTAATACATTTATTCATTTTCTTTTTTCTTTTCTTTCTTTCTTTCTTTCTTTCTTTCTTTCTTTCTTTCTTTTTTTCCATTTTCTTTTCTTCAGACAGGGTTTCTCTGTGTAGCCCTGATTGTACTGGAACTCACTCTGTAGACCAGACTGGCCTCGAACTCTCAGAGATCTGCCTGCCTCTTCCTCCTGAGTGCCAGGATTAAAGGCATGTGCCACCACTGCCAGGCAATACATTTATTTTTGAAGCTTTTTACAAATTTGTCAAAATATTTAAAAGGTTAAGAGGCATGAACATTATGAAGCTATCGCTTTAATTTGTAAAATGGATTTTCAAGCTGAATCCCTGTGGTCTGCCAGGGTGCGGGCTTTGGAGTCTGTCTGAGCTGAACCCTGGCTCCATACCTGGAAGGAAACCCTCACAGGCAATCAATACTGACAAGAACCTGTGGTGCTGCCTGCTCCCTTGCAAGATAAATTCAAAATAAATATGTTGTGAGGGCTAAGATTGGAGGTTTCCCAATGATTAATGCTTTTTTATATTAAATTCCCAATTCTAGCAACAACAACAACAAAGAAGTCTCAGTTTTTTGGAGGCCTTCTGACTTTATCAGTGGTCAGCCATAGGATCCTAGAGATCTAGCCTTGATATCTGTGAGACCTCAGCAAGCCAGGGGGTTCTTTGAGCTTTGTTTTGAAGCTAAAAATAATCACATAATTTCCGTAGGGTTCACAGCTAATGTATTCGCTTGCTTTGCCAAGTGCCCACCGTGTAATGGTCCCCTCCAATGACAAATGACAGACACTGCTGCTAGTTTTTCAAAGCTATGACAGGGACCAGAGAGACGACTCAGCTGTGAAAAACACTCGCAGAGGACCAGAACGAGGGTGCCAGCATCTGTATCAAACAGGTCATAATTTCCAGTCACTCCAGCTCCTGGGAATTCAACACCCTCTTCTGGCAGCAACGACTCCTAGACACACAGGGCAGGCCTCATGCAGACACACACACACACACACACACACACACACATATAACACATAATTTTTTTAAATAAAAACTATTTTTTAAAGATTTAAAAATAAGCTCCTAGAAGGATGGCTCAGTGGTTGGAGCACTGGCTGCTCTTGTAGAGAACCCGGGTTCAATTCCCAGTGCCCACATAGTGGCTCACAGCCATTTATAACCTCAGTTGCAGGAGACACAATGCTTTTTTTTCCTGGCTTCCACACACACCAGGCATGCATGCTGTGCAATGCATGCATGCAGGCAAAACATTCATATGTATAAAATAAAAATAAAGTTTAAAAAAATGTAAAACCTATGACAGGGCCAACCAGATAACTCTACAATTAAAATACTTGCTGCCAAGCCTAAGAATCTGAGTTTGATCCCCACAGCCCACCCAGCGGAAGAAGAGGACTGACTACCACAAGTTGTCTTCTGACCTTCTTACAAGCTGTGACACACCCCTCCCCTTCAAAAATAAATAACCAAATGTGATAATTAATAGTCATAACAATGATGATGATGATAATTTTAAAAGCTTATGGTCATTTATATTCTCAAATATCGAAAAGTATAACTGAACATAATACAATGTCTTTGCCTTGCTTGGTTTCACTCTTAGGGAGAAGAGGATTTTTTCTGTTGTTGTTGGT
The DNA here is from genome assembly GCF_000317375.1 of Microtus ochrogaster. Taxonomy (NCBI): domain Eukaryota; kingdom Metazoa; phylum Chordata; class Mammalia; order Rodentia; family Cricetidae; genus Microtus; species Microtus ochrogaster. Next base: position 111,660,193 of record NC_022009.1, read on the forward strand.
GGTGGTTTGTTTTTTTGTTTTGTTTTGTTCTTTTTTTTTTTTTAATGGGGCCTTAATCTCAATGAATACACCTTTCTTTACTAAGGAAATGGAACCTTTCTCCTGAAATGTTTGTTAATCACTTAATCTCTGTTAGAACAGTAGGCTTCCTCGGATCAACTCCCAGGTCTTCATCTGCTATTTGGCTTTGAGAGCATGGAATGCCTGGTCTTCACAGGCAGGACTGAGAACTAAGAAGCTGTATCTCCCCAGAACTTAGAACTGAAACCCTCATTTAAAGCCACTTGGCCAGAGGTAATGAATACAACGAGAATTTGGCCTTTTTTACTGAGGACTCTCGGCTCTATCCTAACCTATGCAATCATGAGATGTCTGCTACTCTTCCAGTGACAAAAGTACGAAGGGGCAAGAGGGGCACTGTCTGTAGGGCAGGGGGGTACACCTGGAACTGCAGCCTTCGGAAGTCACAGGCAGAAGGGCGTGACTTTGAGGCCACCTTGTACAACACAACGAGTTGAAAGCCAGTCTAGACTATATGTTTAGATCTTGCCACAAGAAAAAAGAAATGGTAGCACTCTGTTTCTAATCACGAGACAGCCTGTCCCCAAAGCCCCTTAGATCTTTTCTCCCTAGTTTTGGTAGCTAGACTTTGCCACCCTAATCCAATCACTGGCACCACGCCTGTGTTCCCCTCAGAAAGCACGCCATACAGGCTAGTCACACTGCCGCTGCCCTGAGGAGTATTAGCCGGCAGAGACTGGTGGGGTGGCTGCCAGAAGGAAACTGGGGCTCAGTAATGACCTTGGCTGAGAGGGCGCTGGGAAGGATGTGTTTCTTGACTCACATGCTCTTCTGACACCCAGCTCCCCCCCCCCCCCCCCGTCAACCAGAAGTCTATCCACCTTGTAGTTTGTTTATTTTAATTGGATGTCTGAAAAATACCCAATACAAGCTGCTAGGAAATTTTATTCTGCCATTTTTTTTAAAAAAATCTTGTCAATTTTACTTTCTCTTAAGCATAAGCTGTTTGTATAATAATTGGGTGTGGTTGATTATTAGCACAGAATTTTTTTCTACGTTTATTTCAGGTTTGAGCCAGGCAACAACATATCTAGAGAAATTTGTAATTTTTGTGTGGCCAAGTACATTCTGCTTTTAAAATTTTTCCTTCATGCCTTGAAGCTTCGGAAGCACCCTTTGCCTCTTTCACTAATATTTGTGGTTACAAAGTCACACTCTTTGCCTCCAGTCTTTTGTGAAGCAATGTGTTACACCTCGAGCACCTAGGTAAGAGCGGGCATTGACTGAAAGGCGCGGACCTAGTCTTTCCAGAACACGAAGCCACTCAGGGCCAGCATCAATCACTTGATAATGCTTTACCTCATTACACCTTCTTGACAACAGATCCTGTTTCTATGAAATACAGGGCAACCAACCAGGAAAACCTCTCATCCAAAAGCTGAAGGAGAAGCGAAGAAGCACCCATTCCCACCCCACTACACACATGGCAACCAAATCTATACATCTAAGGCTCGACAACTGTATACAATTCAGTCTGCCTGTGGCCAGTCTTCCTTCAGGTGGCTTTTTGCAGCTCCTTCATGTTCCATGCTCTGCTGAAGATGTCCGTGGGTGTGATTATTCTTCCTGATGCACTGATGAAGTTAACGTGGGGCTTCAAGAACAGCGAACTGGAGTTGCCGGTGTGACTGCTACACGATACTGTTCATGTCGCCGTCTTATTTTTTTTTTAAGCAATGTACCTCATACAAATTCACAGAGCACTTTTCTTTCCACGTAGCCTGCTGTTAGCACGCCATGAGATCTTTATGTAGTTATTTCTGTTCCTGCTGTTCCCCAGCTCCAGCCAAATGAGATTAATTGATAATTCCTAAACACGGTGTGTACTTTCTCGCCTCCACGGCTTTTTAAAATACCATTCCCAGAAGCTGGCAAGCTCTCTGCCACCACCTCTTCTCGGTCCACACTCTGAGAACAGGGTCTGACATCTTGAAAGTAATCCCATGGTTAAGGAAATGGAGAGATTTCAAGCCAGTGGAACACAGTGTAATGACCGAAATGGACAAAAGGCTCAAGGAGGAGGAGGAGGAGGAGGAAAAGGAGCGGAGAAAAGTGAGTATAAATGAGTTGTTCAGAACAGGTTAGTGTGACAAGAGTGAGCCTACACATCCTGAGATTGGGCCACACTGCCCTTTCCCGTCTTTCTCTGCCTCTTGCGTCTTCCGTCTTTCTCTTTTGTTGTTGTTTCTACTTAGTTTTCTTTCTCCACAGACAAGTTCCTATGTCGCACGCGCGCGCGTGTGTGTCTGTGTGTGTGTGTGTGTGTGTGTGTGTGTGTGAGAGAGAGAGAGAGAGAGAGAGAGAGTGCAAAGACCTGGGTAGGGAAGAACAGAGAAAACACAGCCATGGCGCGGAGCAGACAAAACACAACGATGATGTTTTCACATTGTTCAAGACCATTTGCATTGCACCCAGCAAAGCAACATCATCACCCCATACACCTCATGCTGTGTGAGGAGCCTACAGAATTAGCTAGGGCTCTGCCTCTCCTGAGCTTCTCATTCATGCAGGCCGTTCCTTTCACCTTAAATCCCTTCTACCCCTTTGCTTCCACTTGTAGTAATATGAGCTGCGGGGCTGCGTCCCCAGCACCCTGGCCACCTGGCTAGCTTATGCCCCAAAATAACAACACACAAACTGTATTCTTTAAAACACTGCTTGGCCCATTTCTATCTAGCCTCTTCTTGGCTAACTCTCGCACCTGGACTAGCCCATTTCTTATAATCCCTGTAGCCCACGAGGTGGCTTACCAGGGAGATTCTAGCCTACATCCATCTTGGGTCGGAGCTTCATCACGTGTATCTGCCCGGGAGCGGGGCATGGCGTCTCTGTCTGAGGTGTCTGCTCCCAAGAGGAGAGCTGTTGAGTCTGAGCTCACTTCCTCTTCCTCCCAGCATTCTGTTCTGTTTACTCCACCCACCTATGTTCTAACCTATGAGGGCCAGCCAAGTGTTTTTTTTTTAACCAATGAAATCAACAGATTGATATATGACACTCCCACATCATCCACTTGACTAATTCTAGCTCGTGATGCATCAACCACCTGCTACAGGTCCTCCAATCAGAGTTAGAATCCTACAGTGCCTGAGGTGCTTAAGGCCTTGCGTATACCACGTCCTATTGAGATGCACTGGTTTAAGAAGGAAGGGGTTATTTTAGGGTCTGAGGTAGTTTACAGAATTTCTGAAAGCATGGGCCATCCAGCATGGACGGAAACTCCCCAGCAGCCATTGCCTGCTGCTCAGCTCCTCTGGCATCACAGCCAGGATTCTAAAACACCCACAACCACCACCAGAGATGAGCACCCCCTCCTCCCTTCCTGCTCTCGGACTTGGTGGCCACCGCATGATGGCATTTGTTTTTACCTTCTGAATCCCCGTTCGTGGAAGCTGGGTCACCTAGGGAACCTAACTCCGGTGGAGACTAAAACACGAGGTCTTTTTAATTTTGTAAAGATTTGTCTTAATTGTGTGATGGACAAATGCCTGTGACATGTGCATGTGTGGACAGCCGTCCACAAAAGCCAGAGGCAGCGTGGGATCATCTGGAGCTGGAGTCACAGGTGGTTGTGAGCTGGGTGCCGGGAAAAGCATGCCTGCGTTCTGAAGAGTGGATAGGCTTTGCGAGTCCTCAAGCTTCTTTACCTATCCTGCCCTTCTTTTCGGCACAGGATCCTGCATCAATCCCTGGCCCCCACAAGGCAGCTCACACCCGTCTGTAACTCCAGTCCCAGCTGACACCTGCTTCTGGCCTCTGTGGGCACCGCACACATGTGGCTCATGTACATTCAGGTAACCTCCCCCTCAACACACACACACACACACACACACACACACACACAAAATAATAAAATAAAATGCTTTATTTAAAAGGGCCATGGAAGGAAAAAAAACAGGAGCCAGGCCGTGATGCAATTCATTGACATTGATCCCAAGACCTCACTAATGCCTCGGCCCGCAATTCACTATGGAACCATTCCCCAAACCCAATATAGATACGTCGGAACATAGTCCAAACATGAAGTTATGCGAGAATTCTGAATGTTTGTGAGAAAACTTGAAGAAAACAGTAGTCTTATGAACCAAGCTTCTTTAAAATCCAGGATTGTTCTAGGCAAGTGTTTTCCCACTCCTCCCCAGTGTAGTAGACAGGACTGAGTTCACTTCAGCTGTTGTTATTCTATGCCTTTATGGCAAAACATGTTTTTGCCACATTCGGCTTGTCCTTGTGATTGCACACTTTACCCACGTGACCTTTCTTCCCCACCGTGATGAACATAGACTAACCCTCTGAAACTATAAGCAGGCTCCTAATAAAGTGATTTCTTTTAGCTGTATTCTTGGTCATGGTATGCCTTCACAGCGGTAGAACAGGGACTAAGACAGAAAACCCAGGAAATAGACATTTAGGTATATTGCCGAGCAACTTTCCAGGCTCGTGGTACATTCCCATCTACTTGCATGGTATGGGAGGGAGTTCTAGCTCATCCCCCTCCTCCCGGTGTTGGTCACCCTTTCAACTTTAGCCATTCTGTCATGTGTAATGGAATCCCATTATAGCCTTCATTTTTCTTCTCCTGGAGATTAATAACGATTAACACCTTTTAAAAACTTCTAATTGTGTTTGGGGATTTTTTCCCCCCACTAATATCAGCCTTTAGGCAGGTGACTGAAACGATTAGCCATTTAAATAAATCCCTCTCAGGTTGCTCTGCGGAGAACTGGCCTTGGGGAGCATGGCAGCAGCCAAGAGCACATTTAGAAGACTCTGGTATTGGCTCCAGCAGGAGATAGAGGAGGCGGCTTGGGTTTGTGGTAAAGGAGTTAAAGAGAAGCAAGAGACTAAAGCCATATTTTGGAGGAAGCCTACCATGGGTACCCACTGACTGATTTGGGGGAAGAAGAGGAGGAACCAAAGATGACCTGAGCAGCCAAACCGGCAGTGCGGTACATTGCCCACTGGGTAGAAACGCCGGCCGGAGCGGGTGCATTGAGTTAGCAGGAACGTAACAGGAGATGAGAGATTAGGCTGAATCATACCCTAGCAAACCGTGCCAAGCCCAAAATAAAACATAAAAAAAAATAAATTCTAGTCACAACCTGGGTTCAAAGAAACCGCTGGGCACTCAGAGAACCACAATGGCTTTGACTCGCTCCCCTCCCCGCTTCCAAATGAGTTCAGTGGCCCTGTGAGGTTGGCATTTGCCGGCAAAACTGACATAGTCTCTTTTAGCACGAACGGCGCTAGGTTTGGTTTTGTTTTGTTTTTCCTTCTTCCAAGAATAATTTGTCTCCACACAACGAAATGAAAAAAAATCCAGAAATTTAAAATTAGATTAGTTTGGAAATTACTGGCATTTTTCTTCTGCGTAAGGTCACTCTGCCCTTGCAGGCCAGCACTGAGCAAGCGACACATTTCTTCTTTCCTTCCCACACGGTGCTTTATTTTCGTGCGTTGCAAAGCCAAACTCCTGTATTTCAAACATGTAGCACATATGGTAAATAGTTTTATCCTCATTTAAAACTTCAACTTTTCTTGTGCTTCGAGCTATGTTATTATGTAAAAAGGTGGCACGCTGGCGTGCTGGTTTACTGGGGCATTTCTACACAAGGAAACAAAATTCCGCCCCTGCAGAAAGGAAGAGCTGACTCTTCAACTTGCAACAGTGCTCGGCGGCATGCTGTGCTGGTTTGTGTGGTGCTTTTCAGTTCTCAAACCAGTGATAGCACTACATAAAACAACTTCATCGCTAATAACAGCTTGCTATAGATAGTCCCGGTGCGAAACCCCAATCCCATGAGCTATGCCCTATTATTATCTCCATTGGCCATATCAGAAAACCAAGTTCAGAAAAGCTGGCCCGGGATCACTCAGCTGGGATGCATCAGAGTCAAGATCAAAACCTAGGTTTATCTCAAACTAAAAACTAAAGCTCTTAATGGTTTCCCAGCCAAAGGAGTGCAGGGTCACATTAAGTGTGTGTTCAAGAGCCAGCTCCATCCACCAACTGGCTGTGTGGCCTTGGGTGGTTTCCTCTGGGAACTTCCAGGGTCTCTTAGATTGGACTGGGGCTTTCCTTCTTGCTGTGGTACCTAACCCATTGAGTACTATAAGAATTAACTGGAATCAATTAATTGGAAACATGCTCAGGTTCTGCTCTGAAAGTGTTATCTATCACTTTTTAGAAGTTGCTTTATTGCAATATATTCTACATCCCATATGATTACAAAATTATAGGTAGCCATTGCTAATTTACTCTCTTTTTTTCCCCCTACATCCCAGGGTTTTGTGCATGCTAGGTTAGTGACCTGCCGTTGAGCTATATATCCCAGCCCAATTTCAAAACATCTCTGTGATGGCTATCCATGGTTGTCACAACTAGGAAGAAAGAACTTCAACTGAAGACTCACTTTTACCAGACTGGCCTGGGACATGTCTGTGGGGCATTTTGTTGATTAGTGTAGCAGGGCTCAGCCCACTGTGGGTGGTGTCATCCCTGGGCTAGTTGGCCTGGATTGTTTGAGAAAGCTAGATAAGCAAGCCAGTAAGCAACACTCTTCTACGGCCTCTGCTTTACTTCCTGCCTCCATGCTTGTGTCATAGAGTTTTATGCCAACTTGACACAGCCTAATGAGAGGAGGGAACCTCAGTTGAGAAAATGCTTCCATAAGACTGGCCTCTAGGTAAGGCAGTAGGGATTTTCTTAAGTAGTGATGAATGTGAGATAAATGGGTCGCTCCATTGTGAGTGGTGCCGTCCTGAGCTGCAGCTCCAAGGTTCTATACGAAAGCCGACTGAGCAAGCCATGCAGAGCAGGCCAGTAGGAAGCACCCCTCCACGGCCTCTGCATCAGCTCCTGCCTCCAGGTTCCTGCCCTGTTTGAGTTATTGCAGTTCAAAGAAGAACTGTTATTTAAAAAAAAAAAAACTGATTGAAATCAACCCTTTCCTCCTGCCTTTTGGTCATGGTGTTTCATCACAGCTGTTGCTATTATTAATTCCAGGAATATAATAAAGAGAGGTGGTGAGAGGACCCATCCCTGCTATACTCTTACAATTGTCTTAAACTCATCACTTAGTTCTCCCCAGGCTTTGACTGATGCAAAGGTATCTTTACAGGCATTTTCTAGTATTCTTAGGATTTTCTCTGGGTACCTGTAGAACCTCATTGTTTCCCAAAGTTCTTCCCTCTAAGTGCTATCGAATGCCTTCCTGAAGTCGATGTAACAGACATTTAAGTTCTTTCCAGTTCTTCGTATTTTTCTGCCTAGTTGCCTCAAAGTGAACATCTGATCAATTGTGCTCCTGTTAGCCCTGAATCCATGCTGGGACTCTGCTAGAATTTCCTCTGTTCTGCCCTTGGTCCTTTGCAGAATAATGGAGGAGAAGATCTTGCTGCTATGGCACAACTAGTGCCCCTGTAATTTGAGCAGTCCAGCTTGTCCTTCTTCGTGTGTATGGGAATTATGACTGAGCATTTCCATGAGCAGATAGGCGTGCAGACAGGTGGTGTGTGAATCAATAACTTGCATTTTGCCGACGATACAGCACTACTTGCTGAAAGTCCAAATAAGCTGCAGGCCATGATAGAGTGGTGGAAGTCAGTGAGCAACTTTCAAAACTCTAGAAATGACAGAGACATCTTTCTGCTGCCTGGACAGTTATCCAAAGTTCTGTAACATTGGGGTGTCCATCTTCAGTTACTGGCCCATAGTATCTGGCAGACTTTTCCATGAAGCAGGAAATTTCAAAGATAATTCCACCTATATTGGCAGTTTGTCAGTAACTTTTTTCCGTGTCCTGTAGAATGTTTGGCAGACTCTTTCCTGAAGCAAGAACCCCAAAGGATCATCTCACCTTCTTTAGGCAACTTCAGCTGTCATTTTTCTGTGGGTCCTGCATGTCCAGATCATATAGCATAACATTAAGCAGTCCAGACAAGAGCAGTTTGTTGCCCAAATGGCTAATCAACTCCATAAGGAGCCTTTTTGATGCCCATCATCCTCTTGAAGTAAATTGGTGCTTCCAGGAGCAGATGTGTCTCATTGTCAGGAAAAGTCTACATTCTTAAAACATTTAAATGCTGTATTCTGTTAGTCTTTGAAAGTTTTGAAGAATACCTATCCATCTGAAATATAGCTCTGTGCATCCCCAAATCCTAACTAACTTGACTACAAGCTTGACTTTTATAGACAACTATCTATTAACCTGTATTTCTTAATTATACATTACATTTTTAAATGAGCTACAAAAACACAATATCTTAATCAAGAGCAGAAATATACATATAACAAAATTGACCTTGAATTTGTGTCAGTAGACCAATATCTATACCAATGCAAAGTATTCATCTGTATATCATATTCCCCTTTAAATGTAAACAAATATTTTAAAACAATTATTTAGGGAATTTTGGTGTAGTTCTCTCCAAACTGCTTCCTGCTTTTTGTTGGGCAAAGTATTTTCTTTTGGAGGGTTCATGGAGAACTTTCAGGGGTCTTGGTCCATCAAACCACATTATTCTTGAAGGAATCCACAGGTTCCCATCTTCTGTGGAAATAAAAGCAGAATCTCTTTTCCAAAGCAACATATTGTTAGACCCAAATTTTGAAGTCAAGATACCTTTATGTTGGTTTAACTTAGAAGCACCCAGAATCAAATGTTTTTCTGCAGTCAAAAAATTCAAAGGAAACACAAAAATATACATAAAACAGAATCTCTATCCATATTCCATCTTTATGTGGCTTATTTTTCTTACTCTATTACTTTTTATACAAGCTTAATTTCTATTTTATTACCTTTACTCCTTTAATCTATGACTGTCTGTACTCTTTTATATTACTATTTTTTTATGGTCCCTATACTTTTTCTTCTCTCTCCCAAGCCTGCATACATTTTTTTTAACCCTGTGATCCATTTAGAGGTCTTTTTTTTAAAAATCTGAATCACTCTTTATTGCTTTTCTGTAATCCTTTTCTGATCAGCACCACTTCTTAAAATGCTAAGCAGTGTGGCTAGGACTAAGGTTGCTTTGCCTTTTGCCTCTGCCCAGTCCAACATGGCAGAGGCACGTTCAGCACCTCTGCAAGCCATGCACACCATCCCAGTTCTAGGTATGCAGTGGTTTTATCATGTCACACCATTAAGCAGTCTGTAACACTCTGCTCACAAACCCCATTTAAATGCTTGGCCCACTGAAAAAGCCTGAGTTCATGCTGCCAGCATAGACCAGGAAGCTGTTGTTTCTTATGCTGAGCCAGTAAGCCTTCTGTTAAAGGAGCCACAGCAAACAGAGCCTATCTGAAAAGAATGCAGCTACTAACAAGCTCTAATTGACTCCCCTTTCTGTGGGTCTAGAAGCACTGTTTTTTTCCCATAAGTATTTTTTAGGTCTTATGTGGATCCATGCCCCAGATGGTGGGTGCTATTCTGTTGGCAGAGGCTGCACATGCATTTCCTGGCTGTCCAGACCCAAAATAATCACACCAAACCATAATAATTAAATCACTGCATTCATTTCTTTTGTTGTTGTTTATGTTTGGATTTTGTTTGGGGGTGTTTGTTGACTCTTTTTGTTTTGTTGTGTTGTGTTTTTTGTAGTAGGAGGAGCAGGCTGCGTCCCACAACCCGGCTAGCTTACACCCGAAATAACCACACAGAAATTGTATTAATTAAATTACTGCCTGGCCCCTTATTTCTAGCCTCTTATTGGCCAACTCTCACATCCTGATCTAACCCATTTCCGTAAATCTGTGTATCACCATGAGGTCGTGGCTTACCAGGGAAAGATTCAGCATCTCTGACCTGGCGACTTCATGGTGCTTCTCCCTGTCTGGCTTCCTACTCCCAGCATTCAGTTCTGTCTTCCTGCCTATCTAAGTACTGCCCTATTAGGCCAAGCAGTTTCTTTATTGATTAACCAATGAAAGCAATACAAATACAGAAGGACTTCCTACACCAGTTTTTTTTATTTTATTTTTTATTTTTTTTTTATTTTCGAGACAGGATTTCTCTGTAGCTTTTGGTTCCTGTCCTGGAACTAGCTCTTGTAGACCAGGCTGGCCTCGAACTCACAGAGATCCACCTGCCTCTGCCTCCCGGGTGCTGGGATTAAAGGCGTGTGCCACCACCGCCTGGCTCCTACACCAGTTTTTAAACAGAATCTATGTTGCCTTGGCTGGCCTAGACACTCACTATGTAGACCAGGCTGTCTGGAACTTGCAACAGTCCTCCTGCCTCTGCCCCCTGAGTACTGGAATTACAGAAGTATGCCATCATGTTTGACATCAACATTTCATTTCTTTTTATTGCCAAATAATGCTGCATTATGAAGGCATACATAATAGTCCATACATAATGCATAGTGGTTTGTTTGTCCATTCATCAGTTGGTGGATACGGAAGTATTTCCAATTTTTGAGTATTAATAAGATACTATAAATGCTTGTGTATATGTTTTGGTGTGAACATGGACATATTTTTTATTTCCTTTGGGAAAGTAACGAGAAATGCATAGAGTTGCATCTATTACTTGTCACGGCCTATCTCTATATCTCTAAATGTGTAGACATATGATTCTCACATATAAACACACATGGCTTTGTGTTTATCTTCTGAATGACCTAATGAGGAAAATATCCTTCCTATTCCACATCACCAATGAGACTGGGAGGTTCGCCTGACAGTTTTTGCCGACAGCGTAGTCAGTGCGTTTTCAGTGTGTGATCCTGACAGATTCCCTGGCCAGCCCCACTTGTCAGAAAAAGTCTTGCTTGGATCCCACAGGATGGCCAGTACAATGCTCTGTGCTTTTCCGTGGTGTTCTGAGCAATGCTTCATCTTCGCTCACGTGTCTTTCTACTCAGCCTATCTCAACCCACTAGAGCAGCCGACCAGACAGGACCCTAGGGTAGCAGCATTGTCTTTCTCGGCCCCAGCTTCCCTGCTAAGCACAAATTTTGGCAATGTTGTTCATTATATGTGGCTGGGTGTTTAAAAGAGAAGGGGATAAAAACTCTAGCTGAGCAAGCCTGGTGCCTCGACTTTGCTATCCAGAATCTATACATAAAAAGAGTATGCAGTGGTGTACATCTGGAGTCCCTGGACCTCACTGTTAGATGGGAGGAGGAGACTGAAGAATTTCCCAGAAGCTCTCAGGCCAACTAAAATAGAACACACAGCAGGCACAACATCAGAAATTGGAGAGATCCTGTCTCAAGGCAAAAAGTGAAAGTCACCTTCTGGAAGTTGTTCTCTGACTGCCAACACGCTCACTGTGGCAACTGCACACGCGTTTTGCTTTGTTTTAATTAAAGGTAAAAGGGGCTGCTGGGACCTGGTACAGGTACATGCTAAGAAAGGAACATATGGGAGACTGGTAACCACTTTCACTCACATCACATACCCTCCACCCGCATGCCCAAATAGAAAAGATGGGTAGTAGTTATGCAGATCGATTTTTTAAAAATACATCTTTATTTTGAGGGCCAGGGTTTGGAACCTAGGATCTTTTCTATGCGATACTCTATTGCTAAGCTACACCCCCAACCCGAGTCTTTACTTCTCAAAGTCACTCCACACCAACTGTATGCTATTAGTGAGTTTCTTGGGAAAGTGGCCTCAAAGAGCCAATGTGATGCCAAGGATGCCTTCAAATGGTTTATAAGGCACATTTTAAACATGCACTTTTTTTATTTATGTCCAACTATAACATAATGGAATGAGTATAGCAAAGTTATAAAATCCATGATATTGGGGATTTTATTTTCAAGTTTTTGTTTCTCTTTTATGTATATGAATGTTTTGCCTTCATATATGTGTGTGTGTATGACATATGTGCCTGCTGCCCATGGAGGTCAGAAGACGGTGTCAAGTCCCCTGGAACTGAAGTTATGGATCTCCTCAGCCTCATGCTCTTATTTTTAGGAGCGGACTAAAGCTCTTCTCTTTATTCAGTTAAAATGATTCAAAATATGTATCAAATAGATAAAAGTGCAGATAGAACATAGATAGAGGGAATATTCTATTCATGGTACAAAATAATTCAAGTTTTATCTCACTGAAGACTTTTAAAATATGGAAAGCTCTAAGCGCAAAGTATATGTCATAGAGCAGTGTGTCTCCATGGTGGCAAGACCTGTGAATGGCCGGGGTGTGTGTCATAGAGCAGTGTGTCTTCACGGCGGCAAAGCATGTGAAGGGCCGGGGATACTGTAATACAGGTTTTAAGGCAGCACATCTAGGGGTGGCTCTGACCTCATATTTCAAACAAGCATGCAAGGAATGCTGACACGGCTGAGCCCAAGTCACACGTGGACTATCTGAGTTTCAATCATAAATGTAGTTTAAGGTAATAGCATTACTATTGTATGCTAGTGTTTGGGTTCGTTTCTGCACTCGGAACGTAGTTTTCCAATGATGTGATGTCGGTCTGTCTGTCTCGTTCTCTCTTTTTCTGTGTGTGTGCCTCTGGGGGATAGAACACAGTGTCGGAGTCCCCTGAAGTTGGAGTTACAGGTAGCTGACAACCACCAACTTGGGTGCTGGGAAGAACACTCTGGTTCTCTGCAAGAGCAGCCAGTGCTCTGAACCCAGTGAACCATCTCCTCAACCTCTCTTCCAGGTATCTTATAGACATTCACCCTACCACCATTCGCAGAAATTATGGGGGAAAGAATTCCACTTTAAACATTTCCCAATCGGAATTACTAATAGTTCAACCTTCCATCACGGCTCTCCAGCTTCTCCACATAAGACACACAACGGAGCAGAAGTGGTATTATCTGGCGTTTTATTTCCATTCTTCTTATAAAAGCAAAGCAATCAAGGCAGAGGGCCCTAAAGGATTGCTTTTGTGTGGGCCAGTGCCGGCTCTCAGCATTTTCCCATGTCCTGTCTGTGACCTCATTGTGAGACAGAAAATAATCTGATCCGGGGATCAAAGCCTGAAATGTAGTCTCATTTCCCCACATTCAAAACAAAACAACTCTGGGCAAAGGATTCATTTCCATCCCATGGTTATGGAAAAGAAAAAAAGAATTACAAAACTCAAACCCACTCTGGAACTAAAATATATATTCTTAAAGAAAATAACAATTATCAGTGATTAAAAAATAAACACTCATGCCTGTTTATGTACGTAAACTCGCAGTTCATGGTCATATGTATACAGATGTTAGCATTTATAACAGATTCAGCTGCCTGCAGGGGAATTAAGATGCTAATACTAATAATTCACTTCCACATGTGAGTTAACTATTTTACCCTTATGTGGTTCTTGTTTTTGTAAGGATTCCAAAATGTCTAGTGAAGAATAGAGCCAAGAAAAGGTAGAGAACAGGGATGGAGGTCTTCTGTTGCCAGTCACAGGGTGACAAAATCCTTCACCCGACTGAACTGCAGATTTCAAGGACCTAAGGGGCAAGTGCTCCATCTGCCTGCCCAGTTGGATCCGTTTTGTTTTGCTTCATCGGGAAATGCCCATCTAATCTGCGTATCTGGCATCCCTTGGAAAATCAGGCCTGGCAACACTGGGCACGGATTCCTGCTTTAGCTGCAGTTCCTAGCCCCTGAGGACAGCTATCCCAGCTGACTTCCCCAGCAGGCTTCACTCGGCTCGTCTGGCCCTGGAGGCCAGAGTTTAGAATCGCTCATTTATAAGTTGGGTTTCCGAACAGCCAACACTCATTGTCTTCATTACCAGCCTGTGGAAAATCCGGCCAAGCAAGTCCATTGGAACACTGAGAAGCAGTTTTTTCTCAGCAAAGTGACAGCAGCTGGCTCACACTGAAGTATTCATTGGGTGTGTGGGAGCTGGGTGTATCCTCCTTTAAAGACTTCACGTTGCTCAGACGTGCAAGGGACAAATCCTCTGTGTCCACTCCACGCCCCAAATTGGGCAGCTCCTCTTTAGTTTGGAGACTCTTGGCTCATTTCCCAGGAGACTTGTTTAAAGGACCAGGAAGGGCACCAATGGTGGTCTAGTTTGCTAGATTAGTCCCCTGGCCAGGATGCTAGTGGTGAGAGCTGAGCTTCCCCTGAGCCAGAGGGTGAAAAGCATGAATGAATACAACATATGGCGGGGAGAGACCATATCTAGAGAATCAAGTTATTCCTTATAACAAATACTTTCTCAGGTGCATCTTAGAGGTGAGGACCATTCCAGCCATCGAAGCTTTTATTTATTCAACAAATATCTATTAGATACTAACTGTGTCATACTGAGGGATACAGAGCCAGAAACAGTAATAACTAGGATTGCCCCCTGCCCTGGAGAAGTTCATAGTGGAGGTGATTATCTACATATTATACTGCAATAGCAACACGAGAAGCGATTGGCTTCCATTTAGAGGTGGGTGGAGCAAAGACTAGGTCTTCAGAATCATCCAGGAGACTCTACAGGAGTCTCTCCTGCTTCCCTCCACTGCCTTCAAACACACAAAACAGATTTTATTCTGATGTCCCACCTCAACCCCCAAAGCTACCTACGATAAGAAGGTACACCATCAGCAGGTGAGATCCTGCAGGAAATAGCCCAGAGCCTGCGGTAACAAAGATGGGGGGTACGCCCAGCCTGGGCTCCATTGAGCTGGAGAGGGGCCGCTACTTCTCACCTGGAAATTAGAATTATTTTAAACATTTTTTTAAAGTGAGAATTCAAAAACAGTTTAAAGCCTAATATGGATAAACAAAAAAACGATTGCAAGTCGGTTCCCAGGCTATGATCTCCAGAAGGCCCAGGACCCAACTCCATAATGTTTAAAATAAACTCTCACTATGAAGGGAGCCGCTTGGGGTTTGATCTCCCCAGGAAGTCTCACTGAACACTTATGTCTTTTGAAAAATTTAATACATTGAAGTTCTCAGACTTCCTGCATATCTCTCTTCTCTTCTCACCCCACCCCTCTCTCCGCAGAGTAAAATCTGAGCACATTCTTAAAGAGAAATCTTTTAAGGACGTAAGGGATTGAGATACAGTTTGTTTCTCCTGAATCTGATTCCCCACTATTTAGATTCTCGTCGTTTTGGCTGCACAGAGCAATCCTTCCCTAGCACTCTGCATTTTCCTCCAGACTGGTTTTGTTGAGATGCCTCCTCTTTCTTTTCGGTTCCCCACAGGTGTCCTCTCTGCCCTGCCCAGACTGGGCCAACCACATGAAAGGTTTTATTTTGATTTCCCATCTCTTTGCTCCCCACGCCTCTTCCTTTCTACCCAGCTGCAGCTGAAGAGAGACACATGAGCCGAGAGTGTACAGCCTGCGTGGCTTTTGTTTCTGCTCTGAGAAAATATTGTCATCTTTTAATTATTTTCCTGCAATTTCTCCTCTCATTAGGACCCAATTTATGCACAATCAGTTGAATTAATTTTAATTAGCGGCCTTGGATCCCTAAGTTTCCTTAGCAACATTCCAGAAGGGGTTTCAGCTTTCATAATGTCTCCCACCCTGTCTCTTTCGAGTGTATTCTACAAAGCAAAGGAGGCAAGCCAGTGCCTCTAACACAATACGTGTATTTAAAGCCTTCTAATGTGTTGACATGCCTTGAGTAAAACTTCCTTTGGCTTCTCTAAACCCTTCCTCCTCACCGTGTAAAATGACGTCACCGGTTCCGAGCCTCCTCTGGAAACGCTCGGTCCCTCAGGAACATAAGGAATGTTTCGTTTGTCCTGGTGTTTTCAGCTGAAGCCTTAAGAGTTATTAATGCCTAAATGTGATCTAATTTTCTGAGAATGAGCAAAGTGATCATTTATAGGGCCCAAGACAATAATAACAGCTGGCATTTCTTAATTGCTTGTTATATGACAACATTGTTCAGGTCACTCTGCCTCGCCAGCTAATTTACCTATTATCCCATCCTAAAGTGGCCCAGCTGAGGCCCTGGGGAGGGGGGACACTGAGACTTGCCTGAGTTCCAGTGGCGGCAGCGGGGCAGGCACACACTTGCACCAAAAGCCTCTGGCCCCGGAGTCTGTTGCCTTACCCCGTGGACTGACAGCCTCGAAGCTGGAGGAAAAAGAACGCAGAGGGTAAACCTGGTGAGCTTCCCTCTCGCAAGCCTGCTTTGAGCTCCTCCAGTTCTTTCTTTCATCCAAAATGCTTCATTTGGAAACCCAGCAGGCTGTTTACTGTGGCGCCGGGGCAGCTCATTATTTAAATGTATTCTCAGTTCCTTGGAAGGAAGGCTACATAAATATTGCAGAAGCATTTGAAAAATACATGAAACGAACTCACCTGAATATAATGGTCTGATTTCTCACAATAAATAAATAAACGGGGCTGATTTTTCTCTCTGGCTGAGTCCCTCCTCATTGTCCCACAATCCAGACTGCAAGGGCAGACTCTGGGCCAGGTGAGCACCATCCCACCCCACCCCCACCTTACACCAGGCCTCAGGAAATGGCCTCCTGATTTTTCTACAATTTTAAGTCCTTAAAGAACATTAGGAAGAAGCAGTTGTGCACCCAACCCAGCAGCATGCTAGTGAGGGATGGAAAAGATGAACGAACGGAGTCTATGTGCCTGAATTCCCCAAGTGCCGAGAGCGAAAGATGAGGCACCTAAAGGAGCGAGAATAGTATAATTTTATTCATAAACTGTTTAAGAGCAGGCAAAACCTAGAGAGACCCAGGGATGACATGGCAAGCTTACAGAGAGGGGCGGGGGAGCGGCAAGGGGGGATATTATGCAGTGATTGAGTTCAGGTGTGGTGATACACAGGCCTATGCGTGCGTGTGTCGGAACCATAAGGTGCACCAATGGTAGAAAGAGCGAGCGTGTACAAGACTGTCCAGCTGAAATAGGAACCGTGGGATTTCAGGCCAGCTCAGAAGCTAAGAGGTCTGGACACAACTCAGAAAGCCAGAGGCCGGGGGAAGAGGTGCCGTGATTAGGACTGAATGTTGAGGGCTCAGTCAGGGTCATTCAATACGGAGGGAGCCCTGGAGCTGAGGCAAGGCAGAAATCAGGGAGACAGATGGTCTTGAAAGTTCCTCACCTGAGAGGGGAAAAAAATCTACCTCTGCTTCTAGGGGCTTGGTAAGCATTCACTACCTGTAAGTACGGTGTCCACCATGGGACAAAAGAGGGGAAAGGCGGCCACAGGTAGCGGCTCTCCCACAGTCAGCGAGCTGAGAATTTTAAATTGACTTCACCTCTGGAAGCTCAGATGACCCGTGGTTTCCCAGGCAGATCTGTTCCTTGCTTGTTTCAGCTTCTCATACTTTTCTACCCTCAGTCCCCTCGTTGCTATGGTTTCCTTCTCTGGGTCACAGTACTGGCAGGGAGGCAGATGAAGAGGTCCTTGCCAGCCATCCTGACCTCAACAGCATGCAGGTCACAAGGTCAGCTCCACGGAGTGAGTATTCTGTCTCAAGCATGCTGTCAGAATTCAGGCAGTGTTCCATATTAAAAATGAGTATCACTGATTTAGATTTAGCATTTTAA
This sequence comes from Microtus ochrogaster, assembly GCF_000317375.1. Lineage (NCBI taxonomy): Eukaryota > Metazoa > Chordata > Mammalia > Rodentia > Cricetidae > Microtus > Microtus ochrogaster. Next base: position 111,677,713 of record NC_022009.1, read on the forward strand.
AGATGGAATTGGGCCTCGATGATTTTCAGAACTTTGTTTTTATTTATTATTGTATGTATGTGATGTGTGGGTGTGTGGGCGTGCCTGTGTCGTGACGCTCATGCAGAGATCAGAGGATAGCTTCGTGGAGTAGACTTTCTCCTCCTATTTGTATGTGAATTCTGAGAATCAAGCTCAGATCTTCAGGCTTGTGCCATGGTTATTTACCCTCTGAGTCATCTCCCGGGCCTGGCAGTAAGCATGTCAAAACCAAAGTTATTTCTGAGGCATTGATCTATGCACTTCAAATACGTATACATAGAGTAAGAACAGTAAGGTGGGCTCCTTTCTGATGTGACCTGCTTTCGGTATGGTCCTGTGTTCTCACCAGACATGCTAAAGGATCCATTTGCAAGCCCACAGATGAATTAATGAGAATATTTAGATTAAAGTCAGCAAATTTCAACAGGGTAAGATTTTGAAACTGGTGTCTATATGGGGGTGGGGGCGGGAGAGGTGTGCGCAAGCATTTGTGTACATGTCTGTGTCCGAGTACGTGTGTTTGTGTATGTGATGTGTACATACATGTGGGGGGGGTTATGTGCATGTATGTATATGGGTGTGGTGTGGTGTGCGTATATATGCATGCATGTATTTGTGTTTCTGGTATTGGGATGTGCATGATATGTGTATGTATGTCTTTAGTATGGTACACATGTGTATACATATGTTCCTGTGTTTATTGCATTTGTTACAGAGTGTGTATATGCATATGTTTTGTGTGTGTGTGCACATGAGTGTATAAATGTGTTCATGTATGTGTTTGATATGTGGGGTGGTGGATGTGGGGTATGATATGTGCATGTGTATATGATATATATGTGTGTGTGTGTTGTATGTGTGTGTGGTGTGGATGTGTATACCTGTGTGTGTATAATGTTTATGTGTGTGCATATGTATGTGTGCAAACACGCAGGTATGAATGCATATGTTTGTGGTGTGTGGGTATGCATGTGTGAGATGTGTGTTGGTAAATGTGGATGTGCACGAATGTGTGTGGTATGTATGTATGTATATACGTATGCATGTATGAATGTGTGTTTGGTGTATATGAGAGAGTGTATGGATGTGTCTGCCTGCATGTGTCTATGTCTGTATGTGCATTTGTGTGCATATATCTGTATGTATGTGTGTGAAATGGATATATGCATGTGTGCACATGTATTTATTTATATGCATGTGTATGTAGTGTGTGTCCATGTGTGCATGTATATATTTATTCACGTGTGCATGTGATCTGTGTTTTTATGTGTGTATGTGTATTTATGTGGTGTGCATGTGTTCATGTGTGTGCATGAATGTGTGTAATATGTGAGTATAATATATGTATTCATGTGTATACATGCATATGTGCACATGCATGTGGTGTGTGTCTCCATGCATGCTTGTGTGTTTGTGTGCACATGTGTATGCATATGTTTGTGTGTGATGTATATAGGTTTACGTATGTAGGGTGAACATGTGGTGTGCGTGTGACATGTGTGGTAGGGATATATTGTATATATGCATACATGCATGTATATGTATGTGTGGCATACATGTTCCAGTGTGTGTGTTCATTCATGTGTGTGCACATTCACTTGTGGGATACAGTTTGCAAGGGGGTTACTTGGTGCTTCTTTTTGCAGCTGCAAAGCAAGGTGTGACTCAGTCAGGAAATCCTGGTCTTGCAAGTGAGCTCCATCCAGGCTAATGAACTGGCACAAATCACACTGTTGCTACAGATTACTTATTAAGGATTCCTTCAAATCCAGATGAAGTGTGCCTTTATAAAAAGTAAACATCCTAGAAAGATCTTATTCTAACAATTAGAAGGGAGGAATAAGGAATATTTCAAAATATATAAATCTATGAGAAATAACATTTAGGGATCAAGACAGCTATGAGTTGCAAAGTCAAGATGACGGGGCCACTGTTCACCTTGAGAAAAAAAGAGACATCTGAGGAGTGGAGTTTGCCATGTGCACAGGCAGCAGCTGATGCTCTTCGTCTAGGATAACTTGGTCATTGATGAGTTGCCATCAGCAAAGTGAGGATGGAAGACAGCTTGGAAACCTGGAATAGTGCTTTTCTTTGTTTTAAAAAATTACTGCTAAAATTATACTGAAAATATTAGAAAAATATAAATAAGGACATTTGCGAGACTGTTTATCATTGATTGACTCGCTCTAATTCTCACCCTATTCACAATAAACTTCATCCCCCAAAATAGACTACTGACTCTCAAGCCATGGCTTACCACCTTTTAAACTATAGTAAAATATTACTTATTTAGATTATTGAGTATTAGCAGCCCCTTCACTGTGCCCCAGATAGGACTATTCTATTGACTTTACCCTGGTTCTCAGGACCTGGCAAATAGTGGCTTCCTTTCAAAGTAGAAGATGAAAAAGTTTGAATGTAGAACAAGTAAAGTTATGCAAAATCAACTAACTAAACCAAAATAAAGCTCCATCTGCATTATGTTTATAGAATTCTCCTATATGGCTGCTTTGTATTCTACACAGAACATTTCTGTGAGTGACAGAGAAATTGGAAACCGCAGTATTTTCTAGTCTTAGATGGAGTGTGTTGACAGAGATTTCTGTCCCGTCTGGTCCCGCAGCCATTCAGTCCCAAAGAAAACACACAGAGGCCTATATTAATTATAAACTGATTGGCCTACTGGCCCAAGATCTTATTAACTCTTACATCTTAAATTAGCCCTTAATTTTTGTCTGTGTCAGCCACGTGGCTTGGTATCTTTTATTAGCAAGACATTTTTATCTTGTTTCCTCTGTGTCTGGGTTATGACTATAGACTGAATCTTTCCACTCCCCAGAATTCTCCTGTTTTGGCTGCCCCACCTATACTTCCTGCCTGGCTACTGGCCAATCAGTGTTTTATTAGAACAATACAATATAAATGACAGGGTACAAGACCATTGCCCCACAGCAGGAGAGGGCTGAGGCCCAAGAACCTCCTTGATCAAATGCTCATTCAGCACTTTGGGAGCAAACCTATGGCACCAATATACCGAGATCCCAAAGTAGGGGTCGAGCAAGTATCACATGGTGTGAACGCTGAGAATCTGCTAGTCATCACTTTTTTTGTTATTGTGTCCTCTAAGGTTCATATCTATGGTTTATATTTTGGAGCTACTTGGTGGGTTTTAAGTACAAGTTGTCATTCAAAGCAGCTCAGAGATCCAAAAAAAGACCACAGCCCAAAGATGAGGTCAGATTTTTTTTTATCATATAAGTGATGATTTGTCTGTCTTGAGATTGTTAATAATTTCCATTTGGAAAGATCATATCTAAGCTGTCCCATCTGCAAAAATGTACTGTACAGCATGCCATGTTCCAAGACGTTCTATGTGTTGCTGGTTCATTAACGGCCTTTGGGCATTTCCTTTTCCTAGTAAGGTATCATGAGTCAAATTCATTATCACTTCTAGGATCTGCACAACTTCCTTCTAATGGAGCTAGCCTATCCTTCAGGATTTCCTGAGATTCAGGTCTGAGACTGTCACCATCCAGTCATCACAAAATGGTCACAGCTGCCTTTAAATTCTGCAGACAGTTCTCAGGATGGCTAATGTGATATTTAATCACAACAACCCACAAATCATTACATTTTTTGTGCTGAAACCTTCAGACTCATCTATACAACCATTTGTCCTAGGACAAGTTTAGTTCTTGTCATGGGAATTTTAAAACATCTTACAGTTTTGGAGTTAGTTGCTGTCATTTGGGAATAATTGTGTCTATAAGTTTCTTCTATTTTTGCAAAATGTGTTCTTTGGTTATTATCGCTGTTGATTCCCAGAGGAATAGTACATTTTCTTGTCTTTCTATATTTTACCAGAAAAACTATTTGGTGTCACAAACAAATCAAATGAAGCAGAAATGGAGGTCAGTTGATAGAGAGTCTGTTTAGCATGCACAAAGCCTGGGTTCATTTCTTAGCACTACGTAAAATGTTGCATAAGCTGGGTGTGCGGTGCCCACCTGTAATCCCAACACTTGGGAAATAGAGACAGGAGGACCAGAAGTTCAAGACTATCCTTAGCTACAAAATGAGTTTGGTCTTAGCCTAGGACTAGAGATGCTGTCTCAAACAACACAAATACATACTTATATATGTATATATGTGTATCTCATATAATAATCACTAAGGAAGAAAAGTCAAGTCATAAAGAACTCCCCTTTATCTTCACTGTAAAGAGGTTATTTGAGATTCAAAACAAGCACAAACCCCGAGGGCATGCTGGCAGCATCTTTCTCTATGGTTGCCAAGAACAAGAGGTGAACCAAGTCTCTGATAAATATCTTTAAGGGTACACACTCATGCTGGACAACTGGAAAAGGACTGCCCTGTCCTGGAAAGAACATAGCGCTCCTTCAGTAATTTAGAGGCTTATTTTTTTTCTTTGTGGTTGCCATACACTCTGGGTAGCTCAGCTGGCTGGAGCACTAAGTACCAAATGCTCCACAGGAAGGAACATGCCCCCGGTGCTCCAGCAGTGTAGACGTGAATTGCTCAGCATGCTCCAAGGAGTACAGTCTAGGGATGAGCCCTGAAGAGCCACCCAGATGGGTGAGATGGGGCCACAGGGAAAGGTTGGCCAATGGTCTCCGGGGAGTTAAGAGCCTCTAAAGCCAATTACCTTGCTTTGCATTTGAGCAGAGTGGGGGAGGATGAGGGGTTGAACCCAGGGCTCTGCTAGGCAAGTGCTATGCCACCAAGCTGTGATGTATCTCCAGACACTCTTCTCTTTCCTCTGGATTCTAATACACTTTAAAATGCATGATGACACATGCCTATAATCCCAGCTACAACAGAGACTGAGCGACCAGGATTGCAAGTTAGAGGCCTGGTTAGGCTCTATAATGAATTCAAACCTAGCTTAATGAACTTAAAATACCTAGTCTCAAAAGAAAAAAGAAGATACAACCCACCTTATAGATCAGTGGTGAAGGGTTTGCCTAGAATGTGTTAGCCCTGGGTTCAATCTCTAGTACCACTGGATGGATAGATAGACAGAGAGATAGATAAAGATAGATGATAGATAGAAAGATAGATAGGTAGAATATTAAAGTTATTGTGTACTAAAACTTACAATCTACCTAAAAGTGCTTACAGTAATTAAAATTACAAGTTGAAAGTATTGTCACCCCACCAGCTGTTCCACTGTACTGGAAACTGTGTCCACATTTGAGGCCATCTATGGCTAGCAAGCCCCAGCCAAAGGATGCCCACAGTGCACGACTAACATGGCTCAGACCTTAAACAAGGTCTTTAAGAAGCATATGTTGAATAAAGAATTGGACACTCTTTAAACATAAGTAGGAACTTATTTTTAACTTTCGCTCTTTCCTAAAATGCCTTGCCCGGTACTCAGCTACCCCCAGTTTTGCATTTAACCCACCCTTGACGGTCTAGAGAAGTTTCAAGTACTGTATTTTTTTAATGAAGTCTGTGTAGCCCAATTAATGTAGCCAGTTTCCTCTATATTCTGCATTCCTGTGTTTAGAGTCAGAGCCACACATTACAGCTTAACACCGTATGTCCCCAACCCCCATTCTCCCTCCAACTCGAGAAATCAAGGTCCTCGCAGGCAATAACCATGCCTCTACCCCTTTTGCTGCCTCCAGTTTATGGACCTTAAATACTTCTAGAAGCCCATCGACACCCAGGTGGCCACACCAGTCCTCCTGTCCCCACCCTGTCAGGCAGAATCTTCCATATGGAGCTGCTTTGGTTAGGATCTAGAAATTTCCCCAGGGTTCATGTGTTAGACTCCATCCCAGCTTAACACCATGGGGAGTGGAGAGACCTTTAAGAGGTGGGGCCTGATCAGGTGTCTTCATTTAATCAGAGACCTTCCTTCAAGGGGTCAGTGGAGCTGCAGGACACGCCCACTTTCTTTCCCTTCCCACTGTGAGTGGGATAAGCAGTTTTGTTCACTTTCCCATGGTGAATGGGATAAGCAGTTTTGCTCTGCCATATCTTTCTACCAAAATTTGCAGCTTCAGCAGGTCCAAAACAAGAAAGCCAAGTGATCCTAGACCTGAAACTTCCAAAACTCTGAGACCAAATAAAACTTTCTTTTCTAAAAATCCATCCTAGCCTGGTCTGAGAGAGAGCCCTGCTCTTGGCCATTGCGGGAAGAACCTGGGGCCCTTAGCCATGCAGGCTGGAGCACACTTCCCAAGCTTAGAATGAAAGATGTTGGAAAGGGGTTGAGTTAACAGCTGACATCCTTTGGGATCTTGGATTTACTTCCTTTAGGCTTCAGGAGCCCTTTGATCTCAGAGTTGTTGACTTACATCTCCTCCAGGCCTTTATGGGCTTACACTTTTAACTTCTGCGGACACAAATATTCAGATGTGTGTGGTACATGTGAAGGGTACACAAGCATATATGTCCGTATACATGTCAAAATGTTAACAGATGTCTCCTCGATCACTGTCTCCCTTATATATTGAGGCAGGGTCTCTCCCCTGGAGTCAGAAGTCACTGTCTCGGCTAGTCTGGTTGACCAGTTGTCTCTGAGGATTCCCTGTTTCTAACTACCTCCTTTGCAGTGGAATTACAGACAGGTCTAGACCATCTGGCTTTTATGTAGGTCCTAGGGAATCCGAACTTCACTTCCTCAAGCTTGCATGCCAAACCCTTCACTCACTCAGCCATCTCCCCAGGCCCCATTATGACCTTCTTGATACAGATCAGTTTCCTTAGGAACTTGGCAATTCGTACGGAGAGATCTGTATCTTGGAGAGCAGACTTTCTTGATGTCATTTCTGTGCCACTTTGATGAATGGCCTCTATGGCGTGACTCTTGGCCTTGGCTCTGTCTGCACTGTAACCCACAGCTCCCCTATCCTTTCAGATTGATAGTGGAGAGGTGGAAAATAGCCTGTGTTGTCCAGATGCCCTACAAAGCCCCCAGAACCCTCATTGGGAGTTGTCCTGCCCTTGCCAGAGATGCCCCTGCCCCCTGGGGAAAGGCTCCCGCCTGCCTCAATCCCCTATTCACTGAATCAGCTACCTGCTACCCCGTCCTCAGCCTTACAGGGCTTTCTTTCTCTGCAAATCCACGAAATTATTTAAAGAAACCAGTTACATCAGGAGTCAGGGGTCCCCGGCCCCTGGTTCCTACAAAGCCTGCTGCACATAGCACAAAGCACACTACACATAGCCTTAGTGCAACTCCCCTGTGATCCTGCACGCATGAGGAGGGGCCTGTATCCCTCTCTGAAACGATATATGTAACTAATAAAACACATCAGCCTCACCTGTCCAGTCCTGGCTGCTCAGCCATTTCTTATGATTTCGAGCAGGAAAGTGCCTCTTCCAATGAAGGGTTGGGCAGCAGGAAACCAGAGCAGCAACCTACACACCCTACACACAGCTGCCTCTCAGATCTGCCTTCCTCACCTCTCTCCATCCTGTGACGGCCTAACTAGATAGGAGAGTGAGGACGGACAAATCTCTTTGTCCATGATTAGAGACCTGCTTTCCCCACAAATAATCCTTTAGAAAAAAAAAAAAGAATCATAACATTTTCTTCCTCCTCCCCTGCCCCCTCCCTGTGTGTGTGTGCGCGCATGCGCACGTGCACGCGTTCCTTCATGCATGTGTGGAGGCCAGAGGTCAGTCTCGGGTGCCATTCCTCAGCAGCTGTCCTCGCCACCGTGATTTTAAGCAGAATCTCTAACTAGGACATAAAATCTATTAAGTTAGGCTGACTGACCAACAAACTCTAGGGCTCAGCCTGTCTCCATCTCCCCTGCACTGGGGTTCCAGGCCCACACCACCACGCCCAGTCTTTTTGAGTTCCGGGGATTTGAACTCAGCTCCTCACGCTTATACAACAAATATTACTAACTGAGCTATTTTCCCAGTTGCGAATTTTGTAATCATTTCAAGCCAGCTGCCCTTATGATCTCCACATGTATACACCAATAAAAGCAAGCAAAATGCCCTTAGGTCAAATCTACTCTTAATTTCTGTGCAGTGTATCTGAGATTTACACCGTAATTCACGGGGCTAGCTGAGGCAAACGCAACTGTTCAATTACGGGCGCAAATAGAGTTAGCCTCTCTTGAGTCATAGAGACTGAAAACAACTGAGCGCACACAGGAGCCAAGTTTTCCCACAGAAGAGTTTCATCCGCTGAGTCTTCAGTATCTCCCGGTTTGGAACCGAAAAGTCAAACCTTTCCCAAACTTTGTGATTAATAGTAAAACTGTTTGTGACTCAGGGCAAGTTTCACTTGTTATATTTTGTTATCATTGGTGCTCCGTGATCGAAGGAGATGGAGGCAAGTTTCGCTTCTTCAGCGCTCCTGACTGTAGGGATACTACCGCAGCCTGTCTCACTATGTAGCTGTTGTTGTTAGGTAGACCAGGCTGGCCTCAACTCCCGGAGATCCTCTGCTCCCCCGGGGCTGGGATTAAAGGTGTGTGCCACCACACCTGGCCCCCAGCACACCGTCACACTCTTACAGAAGGGGAACCTGTCACTTCTTCCTTGGAGTGGCTGAGGGTGGGGTGCCGGGTTGGGGGTAGGGTGGGGGAGGGTGGGGTGGAGTCTAGGGCTTTTGGTAAAGGAAGCCAGGAAGGAAGGTCGATGATAGCTTCGATCTACTCCTCGAACCATTCCCAGGCCAGGCTGGGATGTAATGACATAGCCTGCAACCTCAGCTCTACACAAGGAAGACGGCAGGAGGCAAAAATGAGTGGAAAACGATCATTAAACAATTCCAGAAAGCTCTAGATTGTAAGCCAAGCGCAAAGCCCTTCAGAACGACTAATGAGCTGGGATCTGGCCACACCCAGCCGCACTGCTTCCAGAAAGGCTGGCTGGCAGGATGAAACGCCCGGACGCTGGGACATGCTGATCGTGCAATAATTATAAGTCTATTATCAGAGTCAAGGGTACACGCTCTGGGCGGAGAGTAGGTGGGAAGGAGATGTTTCCAATCAACTCAAACGGCTCCTTCCTGGTGATGAAACACTTCACCAAACAGCCAGGTTCCTGCGGGCCAGGACCAGCCAGCACCGCCTGTGCTTAGAAACTTTGGGGGACTCAGAGCAGGTGACTTGGCTGCACGCTGCACAAGCTAGTGTTCCGAATGTTCCAGAGGCTGAGCGCTCCCCAAGCCTGGGCTCAGAGCCTCTGCTTTCAAAACAGCAACAGGAGGACGTGCTTTGTTCCCCGCAGCGCTGGGAGAAAAGTACAAAATAAAAGAACTTTGCCTACACTCCGAGGGAGGAGGCAGGCAGGACGCCAGCTCCTGCGGAAGAGCAGGACTGCTTCTTCTTGCACTAAGAGAACTGTGCTCCCTCGGCGGGGAGGAAGCCCCAGGGCAGCAGCTTGCTCTCAGTTTGCCAAAGTTCACCCGCTTGAGTACTGACTGCCAGCCGCTAGACAGGCAAGAACAGACGCCATGCTTGAACACTATGTGCTGACGCCGCTCTCGGTAGTCAATAGATAAACTTGCTAGTTGTGCTCAAAACGCTTTTGAGGGAAAAACGAGGAAAAAACACATTTCTCATAACCTAAGTGTTATTTTAATAGTTTCATTGTACACTACCAGTAACGGAATAAATGTTCTTGTAAATCAGAACATACCATAAGCGTGATCTAGACGTTAAGATTGTTACTGAGGTTGAGAACATAGCATTAGATTTATAGCCACTTGCTTTTAAATGCATATTTCAATATTTACACTGTCACACATATTTATTGTTTTCCTGAAGATCCTCCTAAATTTAAAAAAAAAAAAATCCTGACACTGTTGGATGGGGTGCAGCTCAGCTGGAGAGGGTCTGCCTCACCGTGCAAAGCCTCGGATTTGATCTTCAGGGCTGCCCTCCTCCTCTTCCCCCCTGGAACAGTGGAAAACTCCACGCCCACTAAATATGGATTTCCCCAACCCACACCCCCAGCCTTAGCTGCCACCTGTCAACTGTCAACTTCTGTGATTTTGACTACTTTAGGCTCTTCATCTGAGCACAGCCACGCGAATTGCCCTTTCGTGAGAGTTATTCCTTTGAGTATAGTATCGTCAAGGTTTACTTACACGGTAGCACGTGTCGAGATTTCCATTTTTTTTTTAAGAAGCATAAGACTACCTTGAACAACACAGGGTGTGTGTGTGTGTGTGTGTGTGTGTGTGTGTGTGATTCACCTATGCAGGTGCACATGTACAGAGGCCGGAGGAAGACCTCCAGTAACCCCTTTACTGCTCTCCCCTTGTACTTTAGGACAAGGTCTCTCGCTGAACCTGACGCCACCCTTTTGCCACGCCGGCTAACAGCAAGCTCCCCAGGATCTGCTGGCGTCCTGCACCCAGCACCGGGAGTACAGGCACCCATAACCATATCTAGATGCCAGCGATTCAAACTTAAGTCCTCATGCTTGAGAAGAAAGAGCGCCTGCCCACTGAACTATCTTCCCTGGCCACTCATTGTACCACACCTATCGGTTCACCTGTCAATGGACATTTGAGTAGTTTCTACCTCTTGGCTATAATAATTATGTGTATGCAAACATCTCTTTGACAGCTCACTTTGAATTCTTTTGAATATACATCCAGAAGTGAGATAACCCAATTATATGGTAACACTAGTTTTAATGTTTTGAAGAACCCCATACTGCTTTTCACAATGGCTACACAATTTAGCATTCTGACCAGTGACACACAGAGGTGGCAATTCTTACGCATCATCAATAGATCCAGCCATTTTCTGTTCTCTAGATACTGACTATTCTAATGGGTATGGAATCATGTCTAATTGTGGTTTTGATTTATATTTCTCTTAAAAATATTATACCAATTAGATAATTAATAATAATTTCCATTTTCGCATGTTTGTTGGTCATTTGTAAAGGTTCTTCGGCTAATTGTCCATTCAAGTCATTTGCCCATATTTTAATTGGGTTCCTTGTTAATGGCATAGAAGTTTCTTATAATATGCCAGATTTTAGTTTCTTATAACACATATAATTTGGAAATATTTTCTTCCACTCAAGGGAATGCCTTGTCACTATTGTTGACTGCAAGAGTTCACAGATACGTTGTAATCTTTTTTCTCTTGCCTTTGCTGCTTGCGTGTTTGTTGGAATATTCAGAAAATCATACAAAATCCAGTGTTCTTTAGTTTTCCTTTAGTCTTCTTTGAATTTACAGCTGCTCTTTATTAATTTTTATTTTATGTATATGGGTGTTTTGCCTGCATGTATATCTGTGTATCATGTGTGTGCCCAGTGTCACTAAAGCCAGATCACATCCCTGAAGGAAACTGAGGCTGCTCCACCAGTAACCAGCAGTTACCAACAGCTCCTCAATTAGAGGGAAACTTTATGAGCCTTTCCCTTGAATTCAGAGATTTTTGAATTGGTTTGGTCTTGCTCCAATCTTGAACATATGTGCAATGGTTGGTCATGCCTGACAAACACGGTTTCATTGCATGCATCCACTATGCTGACTCTTACAATCTTTTTTCCTCTTCTGTGATGATTCCCAAGCCGTGGGAACAGAGGGGATGTACTATATGTTATGGTAAAAATAAAATGGCGAAGGTCTCCCAGTGGCTGCAGTGGGTGGCAGGACACAAGGAGCTGTGGTGGTAATAAGCAGGAAGCAGTCTTGAGAATCCACTGTCCCAATTTCTTTAACCTGTTGTGCTTAACCTCCCACCATTTTATTATAAAAGAAGTGATGGGAATGTAATGGTCTGTCCTATCCCTTTAAGAGACAAGCCCC
>NC_022009.1:111690171-111701645 GCF_000317375.1 Microtus ochrogaster
CTCTGTCCTTCCCCTTCTCCCCTTACCACCTTTTCCTTTCCCTTCTATAACCCACTAAATAAATACCCACTTTCTCTACATGGCATGTCTCTATCTCTCACCTACCCCACTGCTCCCTTCCTGAGACCTGCTGGCCCTCATGGCCCACGGGCCATTCAGGGAACTGCAGTGTTTTCCCACCACAGCTCCTCATGGCCTGCTGCCCACTACAGCCACTTTGGGAACAGCGCTGTTTTATTTTTGCCATAACAATATAGATATCTTATTTTAAAGCTGAGCACCCCATGATCTCTTAGTCTCTGGATATAGACGAGTCATTTACCCCAGTGTTAGTTGTGATCTACTGAAAATGGCAGCTTCTCTGATGAAGATTGAAAGATGCCCTAACTTACAGGTATAAGAGTGAGAATTTAGGGGGCTGTTTATACCCCATGTCCATTAGGGAAAATGACAGAATTGGGTTTTCTGGGACTGAGGCAGTCACAGGTTTGAGCCCAGTTAACAGTAACAGGTGTGTATTCCTGAGGACTCTGCACTGTGATTCCCATGTGGCTGCACCAGTTTACACACCTACCAACAGTGAGCAGGTATTACTCTTTCTCCACATCCACCCAGTACTTGTTATAATTTTTGTTGTTGTTGTTGTTGTTGTTTATTTATTCTTGTGGCCACTGTGACTAGAGTAGGAAGAAATCTCAAAGCAGTTTTAGTTTGCATCACTCAGATGGCTAAGGATGTTTAACAGATTTTTTTTTAAAAAAAAAAAAAAGATTTTTGTTTAGCCATTTGGATTTCTTCTTTTGCACGGTCCCTGTGTAATTTTCATTCTGTTGATGGTCATCTTGGCTGACTCTGATTCCTTGCTCTTATGAATAAAGCAGCAATAAACAAGGATACCCAAGGACTTCTGTGTAAGATATGGAGTCTGTTGGCTGTATGCCCAGAAATAGTATAGGTGGGTCATATGGAAGCTGGATTTTTAAGACCTTGAGAAATATCAAACCGTGTTTTTTGTGATAGCTCCAACAGTTTATTCTCCTGCCATCTGTGAATATGGGCTCCTCTTTTCCCATATCTCCACTGACTTTCATTGTCCTTTGTTTCATCAATGACAGCCGTTCTGACTAGCACGTGACAGATGTCCTGTTTTCTGATTAATCCAACGAAAGCTCCTCCTCTGCAGAGCTGGACCCTCACAAAGGTGAGTCACACTGCAGTGTTCCGGTTCCTATACTTCCCAGCTACGCTGGTGACCAATCTCCACCTCCGCTTCCTTCAAAATGCTGGTTTTATTATTGCTGAAAGTTCTTAGAGCCCACACTGAGACTGCAGGACAGTCAATGTTCCTTTCGTCTTGATAAAGAAAGCACAGCTGAAATGGGGAACTGCGGGTCATGATCTGAACTCTATTGTCGTGGTAACACTTTTAAGCATTAGAGTATTAATTGTTTCCCTCAAGAATTTGTTAGTTGCAGCCTAATCCCCTAGTACCTTAGGATGTGACAGGGCCTTTAAATAAATGATTCAAGTTTAAACAAGGCCATTAAAGTGATCCTCAAATGCAAACTAGTACCTTATAAGAAAGGGCAATTTGGACACACAAGGAGACTCTGAAAACTGGCATATACAAGGAGAAGGACACAGCAGGAAAGAAGCCAACAGCAGAGCACGGTAAGGCCTCAGAAGAAACAACACTTGCTAATGCATGATCTTATTACGGTCTTGTACCAGCCTTTAGAACCATGTCATGCTTTGAGTGAGGCTCATGTGTTTGGATGTGTGGTCCACACTGGTGGGGTATAATCACTGTTATGGAATGACGAAGGGGAAACTAAAACAGGAGGGTTAGAGGGGAGGGTGGAAGAAACAGGGTGAGGGAGGGAATATGGAGAGTGGCAATGAACATTGGAGATCACTTGATGAGACATATGGACACCTACTTCAGAAGACACTTCCTAAATTATATACATATAAAACAATCCAAATAAAGTCACCAAATAATACAGGAGACAATGCCCCAGCTCTATATCTTATGCCGCCAAGTAAAACCTCCAGCACCAGAAATGAGTTCCATCTTGTTGAGTCAATGGCCAAATGAACGCCATGGAAAACCCCAAACATCACAGGCCATTGCCAGGCATTGCTCTCCACAAACTGATGGCAAGGCACTGTTGTAGAAGACAACACTTATATATATATATATATATGTCATCGAACACAGAGAAGTCAATCCAGTGCCTAACTAGAAGCTTTACCCTCACTGACTAGCATTCATGGTACTGGACGGTACTCTGAAGGATACCAGAGGGAGAAAGGTAATCACTGACTCAACTACAAACCCTGTGGTCTACAACCATGATCTGTCTGTAAGATATACCGGTGCAACTGTGGGACAAACGTTATTGGAGTAACCAACCACTTTCTAATTGGGTTTAAGGCTCACTCTATGAGATGGAGCCTATACTTGACACTACCAAAGTGGCCAAGAACCTGAGACTAGTTAGATCATGGGTCTAGGGGAAAACCTAGTACTGTTAGTTTGCTAAGCACTAAATGGCGCCTAATAACATACTGCTATACCCATAGATCAGTGCCTCACTCAGCCCTCATCAGAGAAGCTGCTTCTGGCAGTAGATGGGAATTAACATAAAGAACTACAACTGAGCAAGGTAAGAGAATAAGAGACTTTGGAGCACTCAGTCTAAATGGTATGTCTTCATTAAGGCTCTCTCATGGAGACGCAGGAATCTATGTGGAAGAGGAGGCAGAAAACCTGTAAGAACTGTGGGTGTAGAAGGACTTCAAGGAAACGGTGGTCTCCAGACACCATGTGACTGATGCACATGGGAACTCCCAGAGACTGTGACAGAACACACAAGTCTTCCACAGGTTCAGGCTAGAAGGGGTCCCAGCCCTGAGAGGAGAAAGTAGACACAGGCTCCCATGCTTAACTAAGAAGCTATCTGCAGTTAATTGTACCTGCTAGCAACAGGGAAAATCCATTTTCTCCAGCGGAGTCTCACTGGCTATAGTAAGCACACTTCAGGGTGGGCCCCATGCTCAGAAGTAGTTGATGAACACAAAACAAACAAATGGTATTTGTGCAGACTTTTTGTCCTATTTTGTTTGTACAGGTTGTTGTTGTTATTGTTGTTGTGGTTGCCTTATTGGTCTTTTGCTTGCTTATTATGATTTCTGGGGTTTTTTTGGTAGAAGTTTTCAGTGCGTGTTTACTATTTTATTTTTGCTTATTTTTAAAAGCAAGAGAGAGAGAAAAAAAAAGAACATAAACCTGGGTGGTTAGCGATGTGGAGAGAACCTGGGAGGAACTGAATGGGGGGGACATGATTAAAATATGTTTTATGTAAATTTTTTTCAATAAAAGAATAAAGAGCTGAGCCACCTCTCCATCCCTCAAATATATAATTTATTATAAAGAGAATACAGTTTGGGATTCTCTTGCACGCATAACTGTACATCCAGAAAGAAGTCAGAATTGTTGACTCAGGACAGTCAAAGGATTTCACAGGCCTGCGTCATTTTTTTTCCTCTGCTTTTGCTCTGTGGGCCTCCACCTCTTCATTGATACGGTTGCATCCAGCAGAAAGGGCTAACTCCTTCCTTATTCACGTCTAAGAGGGGCAGGGAGAGAAGAGAACCAGCCCACTTCGACTCAGGCTATTAGCTAGAATAGCTTACACCTGGCTTTGCCAATTTATTAATTTAGAATTCACAAAACTCTGTGAAAGATTTGAATTGATATTCTGGCTGGAAAGGATGCAGGGAGCCACTAAAAAAAAATCTCTACTGAAAGTCATTCCTTCCATGGCTACTTTATTATCTTCTCTGTATAATCATGTCTGTTCATGAAAGCCAGATCATAACACAGTATATCTATAACAACATTTGTGGACACTGAAGATAACATCAGTATATTGGACATAACTATGATTTATAGACATTTAGCTAAACCTTGGCTGAGGTTTTTATATCACTGTTTTCCTTGTATATACAGAAGCCAGTGGGGTTTTTTTCCCCCCACATCTGAATATTAAGCTTCTACAAAGCTCTCAGACTCCAGGCACTGGGTGAGACAAAGGAAAAGGCCCCAGAGGCCGACCGGAATGTGTGGTAATTAAGAAAACTAAAATGTGATAAACTATTGTGTTCCTCGCCCGGAGGAGAGATGATGCTTACAGGAGAAGGCAGGTCCCTTTGCAGCTAGGAAAGGAAATGTAAAAATAGTAACACTCCTCTGTGTGTGTGGAGCACCATCCAGGGAAATCAGTTCTGCCGAAAGAAGCCAAAGACGCGTAGACAGCGTGACTCAGAAACCCCTTGGCCTCACTGGTGCACCCTGACAGCAATGCATCCGGAAAAAAAAAAAAAAACCCAAAGCCAACGAGATCAATAAATAACAGCAACAAAACAACAGCAAACCCAGAAGAACCGTATTTTCTTGCAAAATGGGGCATCATTTGACAGAATCCAAGGCAAGGAGATGAGATACGAGTGAAATTTCGTGGAATGAAAATGGTCTCTTCCTCTCCTCTCTGTGAGATGCAGATTAATGGCTGGAGGTGACGCAGCCCTTTTGTGACCACACCACATGTAACAAAACAGAAAGCCAAATAGTGGAAATGTTTGGGAGCTGCTGTTCCCATGGCCCAGCCTTGGGTACAGGGGAGAAAGGGCTATTCAATTCAGGTTCTTAATGTGATGTCCTTAGTTTGTAGCTATAGAGGACCCTTGATTAACACAGAGGATTTCAGCAGCCTTTGAGCACGGGGCTCAAATGATGAATAGCCCTTGACCAAGAAGTAAGGTGGATAAAGGTGCTGCAGCCCAAGCAGAGCAGCACCGGATGAAAAGTGGGTTTGCCTTATCTTCGGACAAAGGGAAAGGTCATGTTGTTCGTTCATGTGCAAACACAAGGAGAAAATAAGGCTCAAAGGCTAGATTGAGAAGAGATTTTAAGCAAGCCATAGGTTTAACTTGAAATTCTCTAGTGACTTAGAGAATAAAGCTAAAATTAATTTTAATAAGACATTCAATTTAACCTATAAGAGCATATTATTTCCAAATGTAATCAATGCAAAGGACAAACAATAGGTTTTTGCTTGTTGTTTTCTTCCTCTTCAAAGTCTGGCATGTATTTTGCGCTACCATCTCGCTCTGTGGCTCCGTGGGAATGGCTTAAATAGCCACATATGACCAGTGCCCACATATTAGATGGGACATTCTTAGAACCTTAAATGTGGAGGCTGGAAGGTGACTCAGTGGTTGAGAGCACTTGCAGTTATTACAAGGATATGGCTATAGTTCCCAGGGCCCACATCGGGAGGCTCACAACCAGCTGTATCTCCGGTTTCAGGGAATCTGATGCTCTCTGGCCTCCAAGAGCATTTGCACATAGGAAGTTGTCTTGGCTAGTTTTTATGTCAACTTGACACAAGCAAGAGTCATCCGAAAGGAGAGAACCTCAGTCAAGAAAATGCCTCCATAAGATCCAACTGTAAGATATTATCTTAATTAGTGATAGCCTGGTGTGGAGGTGGGGGGTGCCCATTGTGGGTAGAGCCATCCTGGGCAGGTAATCTATAAAACTTTCTATAAGGAAGCAGATTGAATAGGTAATGTAGAACAAGCCAGTAAACAGTACACCTCTGTGGCCTCTGCATCAGTTTCTGCTTCTAGGATCCTGTCCTGTTTGAGTTCCTGTCCTGACTTCCTTTGATGAGGAACACTACAGTGGAAGTATAAGCCAAATAAAACTTTCCCTCCCCAAGTTGCTTTGGCTATGGGTTTGATCACAACAATAGTAATCCTAACTAAGACAGTGGTATGCATACATACACACCCTGAGGCACATGCTTGTACATGTAAAATAGATAAATATTAGTACCTAAAATTTCATATTGAAAAACTATGAAGTTAAACTATGGAAGTGCAAAAACCATAATTTAATTTCTAATAAAACGTCTAACATATTTCTGATATTAGTGGTATTGTATTTTGCTCCCAAATATTACATCTTTGGCTGGGTAGTGGTGGTCCATGCCTTTAACCCCAGCACTCAGAAGGCAGAGGCAGAAAAATCTCTGAGGCCAACCTGTCTCAGGACAGCCAAAACTACACCAAGAAATCTTATCTTAAAAAACAAACAAACACAAAAATCCACTGTAGTTGTGTTTTGTTTTGTTTCGTTTTTCACTCTTTAGGGGCCCACTACCTAGCTCCCAAATAAATACAGAGACTTATTCTTTCTTACTTATGAACACCCAGGCTTAGCTTGGATTGTTTCTCTGCCTGGAAATCCTACCTAACCTCTTCCTGCCTAACTATTGGCTATTCAGTTCTTTATTAAACCAATCAGAAGATGCTTTGAAAAAGACACATCTTCACAGTGTACAAAAAGATTATTCCACAACATTTATTTGCACAGGTGTGTGCGGGACCCTGCAGAGACCAGAAGAGGGTGTTGGTCCCTCAGAACTGAAGCTACAGGCAGTTGGAGCTGCCAAATGGGTGCTAGGCAGTGAACTTGGATACTCTGCGAGAGCAATGAGGAACACTTTTAACCCCAGAGCCATCCCCAAGACAAGACATTTTATACTCTTCTTTGCTCTTTGATATTGTTTCATTAGCTTTTCTATTATTAAAGATTCTTCAAAAAGAGCATTCTCACTAATTTTACCTTATACTACTATCAAAATAATCAGCTGAAATTATTCTGGCTGCAACCTTAATGTTGACATGTAGGTTGTTCCAAACTTTGTGCCTCCCTTAATAAAAGTGCTCTTCTATAGCAGTGTGGGAGAATGGTCTGTATTCTGTCAATTATATTTTAAATAAATGCTGATTGGCCAGTAGCTAGGCAGGAAGTATAGGTGGGACAACCAGACAGGAAGTAGAGGTGGTTCAATGAGAACAGGAGCCCATAGTCCTGACCAGCCACAGAAGAAGCAAGATGTGACTCTATCGCTGAAAAAGGTACTGAGCCATGTGGCTAGCATAGACAAGAATAATGGGCCAATATAAGTTATAAGAGTTAATAAGAAGCCTGAGCTAATGGGCTAATCAGTTTATAGTTAATATAGACCTCTGTGTGATTTCTTTGGGACTTAACGACTGCAGGAATTGGGCAGGACAGAAATCCCGACAACATTATCTTTGTTTATAGCTTTACGATATATTCCCAGTGGCAAAACTGCATAAGCAAAATGCATAAACACTTACTTATTACTCCCTTTTAAAAAAGATTTATTTTAATTTTTAAGTATGAGTGTGTGCGTGTGTGTCCCCAGAGGCAGAAGAGAACATCAGGTCTCCAGAGCTAGAGTTATAGGCACATGAGGTGCTGGGAGCTAAATTCAGAAATATTATTTCTTAAACCCTAAACCATTTCTCAAGCACTGCCCCCCACCACCACCATACACACACACACCCCAAAGTCTTGATATAGACTTGCCAAACTGGTTTCTGGAAAGATTTGGACCAATTATACCCTTTCCCAAACTGCTTGAGCACATAGATCTCTGCACACTGAGCCCACATTCTGTAAATTCCCCTTCGCCCATCATAATGTTTTTGGTTAACTACTTGAGCATTTTATATAATACACCCTGATACCTTTATAAAAGGGAAGGAGATTAAAGCTGCTGACTTGGGGGACTGTATCCTGAGCGCCTCAGTATCCAGTCTTAACTTCTTGTTCACCTTTGTCATTTAGCCACCAGTGTTCTTCCACACTGTTTACGTATTAATCATGGAAATGATTTGTAATGCTTCTTTTGTCATTTTTATGCTCTTTCATTTTACTTTTTATAATTGTTGTTATAATTTCTAACATAATATGAATGGAAATTTAAAAAGAAGAAATGTATATATTTAGGACAGATGCAAATGCCACCCCACCCCCCATCCTTGGCTCCTCCCTACCCGTTAAATCCCTCTCAGTTTAAATGCTTTTCCTGAATCCTTTCTTGGGGGGAAGGAGTCTTGTTTTGTTTTATTCTTCCTTAAAAGTTTGATTTACTGTGGCATTTTTTATTTACAAGAAAGTTAGCTCTTTTTAGGATAATGTTCTGTGAATTTTCACAAGTGCTTATGTTTAGGTAAGCAGTATCACACCTTCACTATAGAACCTGCACCACCTCAACAAACACCCCCCCCACACACATGCCCTCTTACACTGGACCCTGCTACCATCTCCAGCTCCTGTCAGCCAGTCAAGTCTTTTCTGTCCCCATAATGTAGAGTTTTTTCCAGAATGTTCTATCGTGCAGAATACAGATTTTTGAGGATGCCTTCTTTCTATAATATAAAGCATTTGGAGAGCCAGTCATGCTATTGCGTGCTGGCACTTTGTTCTTCTGTATGACTGAGTAACGTTCAGTTGTGTAGAATCCCAACATTTTGTTTATCCCTATACCAGTTGGAGAACAGCTGAGTTATTTCTAGCTTTTGTCAATAATGAAAGGCTGCGACAAACATTCACATACACGTAAGCCTTTGCACAAACAATTTTATTCTCATGGGTAAATATCCACAAGCGCGATTGCTGGTTCTATAGTTTTGATCTTCAAAGTCCTCCACCAAAGGCTGTGCAGTAAAGGCTTGATCCCGACAAACAGAACTGGGAGATGGGGAGACACTCAGGAAATGAGGCCTCGTGGGAGGTCAGTGGATGTCTTTGAAAGGACTGTGAACCCCAGTCTCTTTGACGTCCTTATTGTCCTGAGTTTGCTCTGCCACATACTCCTACACCCGTGCTGACTCTCCACACGCCAAAAGCAATCAGGGCGGTTAACAGAACCTGGGAACCAGAAACAAAGATACAACTTCTCTTTGGTAAATTTGCTTTAGTGTTTTCGTGGCAGCGATGAAAAGCCAAACAGCACTGTGGATTGTATGATAGTGTCTTAGTTAGGGCTTTCATCGCTGTGAAGAGACACCATGGCTGCAACACTTATGAGGAAAACATTTAATTGGGGTTCACTTACAGTTTTAGAAGTTTCAGTCCACTATCGTCGTGATAGGGAACATGGCAGCAAGCATGCAGATGTGGTATTGGAGGAGTAGCTGAGAATCCCACATCTTGCAGGCTACAGGAAGTCGATAGAGACACTGAGTGGTATTCATAGCATAGGAAACATCAAAGCTTGCCCCTGCAGTGATGCACTTCCTCCAACAGGGCCATACCCACTCCAACAAAGCCACGCCTCCTAACAGTGCCACTCCCTCTGAGATTATGGAGGCCAATTGCATTCAAACTACCACAGGGAGGTATGTAGCTACCTGCAGGTGAAACCATCAAATTGTTCTCCAAAATGGCGTCACAATCTTCTATCCCCATCAAGACTTGGGGAAGGTTCTGTGTCTTTGCTATACTTGGAATTCTTGGTTTTGTTTTGCTTTTTGCTTTTCAGATTCGTGGGAAGGGCTGCTATTCTAATAGATATGTTATAGAAGTTTGCTCTGCATTTAATTTGCATTTCTATGTGAATTCAAATATAAGGAAATAATATCTAATGAAAAACATATCCTAAGGAAATTAGCAGAGTTTGTGAGTTCAAATATATTAATCTTTTCACCTTACTGTTTTTAGACTAGAAAGTTTTTTTTTTCTAATGGCAAATCAGGGAAAAAAAAGTTATATTTTAGGAGGGGTTAAAAGGCTTTAATTCAACTGGACACATACTCAGTTAGTTATGTAGTGATGCTAACTAGCTCTGTTCAAAATAGATTCGTAGCTGGGTGGGTGGTGGTTCACATCTTTGATTCCAGCACTCAGAAGGCAGAGGCAGATGGATCTCTGTGGGTTCAAAGCCAGACTGGTCTACAGAGTGAGTTCCAGAAAGCTGGACCCTGTCTGGAAAAACAAAAACAAAAAGAGATTGGTAAGCCCTTTAAATTTTTTAATTAGTTAATCTGTGTGTGTGTGTGTGTGTGTGTGTGTGTGTGTGTATGCATGCGCTGACACATGTACACACATGAGCACCCATGAGGTGTGATGTTAGAGGGCACTGTGGAGGAATCATTTCTCTACTTCTCTCAAATGGGTCCCAGCGACTGAACTCATGGCATCAGGCTTGACAGCAAGTACCATTACTGCTGAGCCATCTCTCCAACCAAGCTTATTTCAGAATAGAGTTTATTTCATCTAATCCATTCCTCACATTTATTTGTGGAAAATCCTTTCTTAAACAATAGGATCCGTTGCTCCTGGGCAATCAAATCTGTTGCATGTGCTGTGCTTTATACTAAGTTCTAGGAATATGAGAGAACTCAAGATAGAAAAAACCACTAGGCTGGACAGTGATGGTGCGCATCTTTAATCCCATCACAGCGGTAGGTGGATCTCTGAGTTCAAGGGAGCTTGGTCTACAGAGCAAGTTCCAGGACAGGCTGGGGCACACAGAGAAACCCTATCTCAGAAAAACCAAAAGAAAGAAAGAGAGAAAGAAAGAAAGGAGGAGGTAGGGAGGGGGGAAAGAGGGAGGGAGAGCACTAAATATCTAGAAGCACATCTTCTAGGCTGAGATTAATCATTATATTTTGAGTGGGGATGAGAGCTAATAACCAACAAGCCAGTGGTTGTGAGACTGATGTCTATGAGAAAGAGATAAAAGCAGCAAAATGAACTGTGCCAGAACTCTCCTGGGACCTGCTCTGCTGGGGACACAGCAAGGAGGCCAGTGTGGGTGCCATCCACAGCAGTACAGGTGAGGCATGAGGGCACGCGGGGGCTGGGCATCTGGAGTGCTCAGGAAAGCAGGTCCTCACCTCTCCTCCAATTCACGCTAAATCGAAGGGGAAAATATTAAAAGCTAAGCACACAATAATGTGGTCAGACTTACCTTTTAAAAAAGATTTCTGGGTTACAGAGAGAGTAAAAACTGAAAGTGATACCTTGATGACCAAAACACTGGAAATGTTATCAGGGTTTTGCCAGCATCCAGGCCCTGAAAGTCCCTAAAAGTATTTTTTATTTTAATAAACATTTTGTTTTTGTTTAATGGTATCATTGCATTAGCCCAGGCTGGATTCACAGAGCTCCTCCAACTCACTATATAGACAAAGATGAGTGAACTGATGTCCCTGCCTCCTCCTCTTGATGGTAGGATCACACTCTTGTGCCATCTAGCCAGGTTTATGTCGTGCTGGGAATCCATCTCAGGGCTTTGTGAATGCTAGGTAAGCATTCTAGTTGAGCTATATTCTCAGACTCTGTTGTCAATTTCTTTCTTTTAATTATTTAGCTGAGAGCTGCCACAGCCCCAAAATGGCAGAAAGACAAAGCTGGAAGCAATGCTATCTCCTAGCGATTTGGACTGATTACTGATAGATTAGTTTAAAGAACAGGAAAAGAAGGGGCTGGTAAGATGGCTCAACAGGTTAAAAAAAGGCAACTGTCACACAAGCCTGGCAACCTGAGTTTGAGTCCCAGACCCCACATAAAGACAGACAGA
>NC_022009.1:111701795-111702926 GCF_000317375.1 Microtus ochrogaster
CTGCCAGCTTAAACCCCTCTGATCTCCAGTTGTGCTCTCTGGCATGTGTGTCAACATGCGTGAGCATACACACATACACACATACATACACCATGCATGCCCACAATAAAAACAAAACAGGAAGATATTACCAAAAAGAAAAAATAAGAAAAGAGAATAGAAAGAAAGAAAAGAACAGGGAGAGAAAGTTTTACCTTCTCTAAGCTGCTATTTTTTAAGGCCTTTGTCATTCACAGCTTCATTTAATTCTGGAACCTTATATATTGTACTATCCTGCCTTCCTCAAGATCAGAATTATTATGAACCAGAAGACAAAAAGTTTCATAGGTATCAAACTCAAGGGCAGAATCCTTAACATACGTTTTAGTTCTTGCCATATTAAAGTAGTAAATGTGTGTCTAGTTTTTTTCTAATATTTCCCAGATGAATTCTGACTAAATAATAATGCTAAATTGTTGCTTACAAGAATATTTGGTGTTCCAAGGTAGCATTAGAAAGAAAAGAACACATTGATGATTGCCCCCATATCCAGATCTGTGTTAAGCATAAGTGGGCTCCTCCAGGGTACATGGGGCAAGTCCTGAGTCCTCCAAGAGGTAAGGGGGGGGGGGTCTTGGAACTAGCCTGTTGCATCACCTATGAGCCCTCCCAGCTTTTGGCTCACCCTGCTCTCCCACACCTAACACTGCCAAGTTGTCTTTCCTTACGTACGGTTGCCAAAGAAGCCTGTCTGAACTACAGCAAGGAGGTGGGAGGCTTTCTTTCATTTGGCACCTAAAATATTCCATACTGTATGGGATGAGTCAATTCCAGGAAACGTCCAGTGTCCTATGGCACTTGTTCAATGAAGCATTGAAAAAAAGGCCTACGCTGAGCTGAGGCTTGACGGATACATATAAGCAACCCAACCGGCAGGAGGTAAGAACAAAATGTAACTTCAAAAGAATATGGTTTTCACTCCCTACTGGTTTGCAACAGATCTTTCCCTGCCCCACTCCTACAGTGTTCCCTTGAGCAAATCTGTTGGCTCTAGAAAAAGCCCAGCATAAACCTGCTACCGGCTTCCTCACAGCAACTGACTTGCATCTTTCTCTGAATTCTGTTTATGAAAATGTATGTGTATGGGGGGGG
>NC_022009.1:111703656-111705328 GCF_000317375.1 Microtus ochrogaster
AAAAAAAAAAACAACCTTGTATACAGGTGTTGTAGAGATGGTTCAGTGGTTAAAAGTGGCTGTTATTCCAGAGGACCTGGGTTCAATTCCCAGCACCTACATAGCAGCATACAACTGTCTGTAACTCTAGTTTCAGAAAATCTGGCACCTTCACACAGTTGTGAATGCAGGCAAACACCAGTGCATATAAAATAAATAATTCTTTTAGCTAAGTTTACCTTCATTTGGTTGCTTCCCACCTATGTGGCTTGGGAAATAAATTTCAAGTAGTTTTTCATCCAGAAAATGAGAATAAAAATAAGAGTCTTCTGATGAGATTGCTAAGTGGATACGACAAAGAGCTTGGCACGTTAATATTGCATGGATAATAATTAAGATGACTTTTTAAAATTGATTTTAATTTTTAGATGATGCCAATAATCCAGCAAATGAAAGGACTAAAGCATTCATTTGCTATTAAAATGATGCAGAAAATACAAATTAATTCTTTTTCTTAAATAAACTTTTATTGATACTTATTCTGTGCCAGGACAGGTAGGGGTAGGGACCTGGTGTCACCTGATGCTATGGTTTGCATCTCAGTGAGCACACGTTCGGTGGGTCAAAGAATGAAGGAAGATTTACTAACCTGCAATGTGTGTCTAAACAAACAGACAGGCAGTCAGCCATACAGGAGAGATTCCTCTTTCCAGGGGAGAGGAGCATGTTGGAGCATGTTCAGCTGAGGTCCTACTTCATACATTGTATGTTCAAAATATGGCAGAATATTTACTATTAGAATGAGCTGAGTTTACTCCAGGTCGCCTAACAGGGGCGGGGAAAGAATGACTCAGCAATGCCTCTGGTTTCTTTTTCTTTATCACCTGATGAGCTTGATCGGAAACCAAAAGCTACTGTAGCAGCTGTGCTGATCGGCTTTTTGACTTGACACAAAACTGGGGTCATCTGGGAAGAGGGAACCTCAACTAAGAAAACGCCTCCACCAGGTTGACCTGTAGATAGGTCTGTGGGGGTATTTTCTTGATTAATGATTGACATGGGAGGACCCAGCCCACCGTGGGTGCCACCCCTGGGCAGGTGGTCCTAAGGTGCGCAGGGATGCTAGATGAACAAGCGAGCCTTGGAGAGCAAGTTAGTCAGCAGCATTCCTCTGTGGCCTCAGCTTCAGCTCCTGCCTCCACCTTCCTGCCTTGGGTTTCTAACCTGGCTTCCCTCAGTGAAGAATTACCAAGTATAAGCTGAAAGAAACCATTTCCTACCCAAGTTGTTTTGGTTTGGGGTGTGGTGTTATTAATATACAGGTATCTGTGACCTAGCTTTTTCACTTATTGCAATGCTTTCAAGATTCCCTCATAGCGTAGCATGAATATGCACTTCTTCTTCATAGTATAGAATGTTTCATTTACTCACTCATCACCTAATATATATTCCTTCTCTTTGGGTACTATGAATAATTGTGCTTTATGAACAATCATACAAATTTTTGTGTGACTCTATTCTTATTTCTCTTGATATGTACCTCAGGGAAACTGCTGGGTCTTAAAATCACTCCTTATTTTTGAGAAACAGCCAAACAGTTTCCCAATGATCTCTACCAGAAATGTGTACAGGTTCCAATTTCTCTACAACTTTGTCAACATCTGTTATTGTCTTTAATTATCATTATTATATG
>NC_022009.1:111706537-111722258 GCF_000317375.1 Microtus ochrogaster
ATTATTATATGAATAATGACAGTTATTCATATGGTTACTTTTTTATTGCCGTGGTAAAACAACATGACCAAGGCAACTTACAGAAAGAGGGGTTTATTTGGTTCCAGAGGAACAAGACTACACACTGTCATGGGAAGCACTAGATGTGGTGGCAGAAACAACTGAAAGTTCACATCTTGACCCTCAGGCAAGAAACAACTCCGAATGTCACGAGTCTTTTGGAACTTGGGAGGCAGAGGCAGGCAGATCTCTGTGAGTTCGAGACCAGCCTGGTCTACAAGAGCTAGTTCCAGGCTCCAAAGCTACAGAGAAACCCTGTCTTGAAAAAACAAAAACAAAAACAAAAAAAACAAACGAAACTCAAAGTTCCCAGTGACGCAGGAGCTCTGGTCTAGAGAGGCAGAACTCTCAGCTCTTGGTTCAGTGCCTCAATCACCAGACCTAGTAACTTTCCCCCCCTTTTATTGAAAATAGATTTTTTTTGCCCTCACATATTGTATCGTGATTAAGTTTCCCCTCCCTCTGTTCCTCCCAGTTCCTCCCCACCTCTCCACTCCCTTTCTGTCTCTCAGTAGAAAACCAACAGGCCTCGAGTGAGTTTCTAGAACGTTCCCACCAGTCCTTACAGCTCTTAAACCCTCTCTTTGCAGCCCTTTGTCTGCTGTGGTCCCATGCATGCGCTGGCATCCTCTGGACTTCACAGTCCTTTGTAGTTTCGGCTCTCCAGTCTCTGCTCCTCGCTACTCTCTGGAATTCTTTAGGTGCCTTTTAGCTCTTGTTGGTAAATGGACCTGGGGACTGGTACCTCCGAACTGTCCACTCTCCACGGTGCCTAATCAACCCACTCTAGCCATGATAAAGACCGCCCACGGGTGATAAAGCAGCGTCGTGAGCGGTTTTGAACCTAGAGTCCAGCATCAGGAAAGAATGCCCAGGAGAGAGAGCGTCTAACATTCTCCCAAGAGAGTGTGCGTGTGCGCCACTCCTTTTGTGGCCTGCTACACTGCACTGAGCAGTTACTGATGACAGAGGTGCTTCTCCCTCCCTCACCATACTGAGGACCTTAGCTGCTACAGATCAGTATCTGGGCAACCCCACAAGTTAGGGACTGACAAGACAGCGGTAGTGTTTCCGATCTGGCCTTTGCTCTGCCCGGGGGCAGTTATGGGTTCCTGCTGGGAGGCTGCCAAGGCTGCCAAGGTGTGGGGTTGATAGCTGTCAGTCAAAGGGCTCTTGCTTGGCAGGTTTTGTCACTCCAAGTGTTTTTGATATATAATGAAATTGAGAACCATTAGTTTTGTTAGGCTTAACTTCAGCTATAATGTAAGAGGGTACGCAAAAGACAGCCTGTTTTTCTCGCCTACTTGTAACATGTCCGGAATACTCAGTCAGGGTCAGTCTGATACCCACCTAGGAACTGGACCCCTTGCTTTGCGTGCATGGCTTGCATTTTCTCCAAGTCATCCCATTGCCTGGCTATTACACGAAATGATGCGTACATTCCAGCTGACAGGATCTGGAGGGTGGAACAAATACCTGCTATTCTTTTAACAATCATAAGAATAGTCACTGCTTTTGCTTAATCCCTTGGGCCCAAACTGCGACTATAGCCATGGCCTACTGCATGGGAGTCTGGGAAAAGTGTCTTTACTCTGTAGAGCTAACTAATGATGTTTCTATTAGAAAAGTAGAGTAGTCAGGGATTAACATCCGAAAAGCTCAGCAAGGAGAAAATTCTACTTAATTTCTCCATTTACTCTTGAATAAGAAGCTTAGACACTTTCCTATAAGATTCTAGATCCCATAATAAGGTGACTAAAACAGTGGTTCTCAAAGTTGACTCCATAGAGGTCATTGCTGAGGCTCTGGAGAGATGGCTCAGTGGTTAAGAGCTCTAACTGCTTTTCCAGAGGACTGGGATTCAATTCCCAGCACCCACATGACAGCTCACAATTATCTGATCCTATGTGAAACAGCAATGCACATTAAAATAAATAAATAAGTAAAATGGAAATAAATAAATAAAATTACGGATGCTACTGGGGTATGGTGGCTCAGGACTGTAATCTTAGCACTCAGGAGGTTGAGACAGGAAAGTTCTAAGTTCAAGGCTAGCCTGAACTCTAACTCAAAGAAGCAAAACAACAAACTACTGATACCAGACTTCCACGTGCAGTCGTTCTGGTTTAAACGCTATAGATAAGGATTTGAACATCAAACTGTTTAAGGTGCCCCATGGTGATTCTGCTGTGCAGCATCGTTTGGCAATCACTGGACTAATGCAAGGAAATACTCCTAATTCTTGCCTTTAATCCCATCAGGTTATCTTCTGCCTGAGACCCACTACAGGCTAAGTCTTACATAGTTTATGTCCCTGAAGGTCTCTTACTTTTTCCTCTGCAGCTGAAACCCTTGCACGAGGGCTAGTGTGCACTACTGGCAAAAGTGATTAGGTGTGGTCAGGGTGAATCTATTTCCAGCCTTGCAGAAGAGTAATAAAGACAGTTCAGGGGACAGGTCCTATTCTCAATAACCATTTTCATGCATAAAAAAAAACAGTTTAGATGTAGCTATATTCCTATACGTCATGAAAATAGTTATTCTGGTGTGTGTGTGCGTGTGTGTGTAGCAGAGTTCAGACACTATGGTGAATCATCCTTAATATGGTATTAACATTTTCCAATACAGAAACCTATTTAAATAAAATGTGAATGGCCCTCTCTATTTGGCAGTGTGCTTGTCATCGAGATGCTCGAAATAGCCTTTTCAAGATCCAAGCAGTCTGTGCTGGAGGCATCTCAACCTATTACCAGCTGTCAGATATTTTGTCCATTGAAGCAGATAGGCAGGCAGGGGTTATGTTTTCTCTGAATTGTTAATACAGAGGTCTGCCTTTTAAGTTGAGGCATGAAATGAGACAGGGGGTAAAATAAAAATATTTCAAAGAAAACTAGACAGGTCACCCCAGGCACCTCTTCGCCTCTATAAAGAATGGCATCAGAGCCTTCTAAACAGATGGAAATCTATAGTATTTTTTTTTTTACTGCTCTTCAGTAACAGGATTGTGCAACTTGGTCCTCACCACACCAGATCTCTTTGCAACAATTTGCAGCTGGGACATTTTTCTTTGCTTCTAACCCAAGGGCTCTGACCCCACTAATCCCATTTCCTTCTCGCTGCTCGTCAGTTCAGAGACAGCGGCATTCTTACTGGATTTTTCTCACATATTTGAAAGCTGGAATTCAATAAATCAGGCCCCTCTCCCATCCCAACGGCATTCCTTCACACCTCCCTCAGCAAACGATTCTCAAACGTCATCGTTTTCACGGCAATCTTCTCTTAACTCGGGGTTCTCCAAACTCGCCTGTTTATTAGACATCTGGGGCTCATCAGAATCCTCAGGCCCTAGTGACAACCTCAGTGAATTAGTGGTCTGGGATGTACCCAGTACCTGGGAATTCTTAAGGATTCCCAAGTGTTCCAAAAATGCAGACAGGTCTGGATATCACAGTCGGAATTTATGGCCCATTACTTTCTTTCTTCCCTCTTACTCAGAGAACCCTAATACCAGCTTCGGAGAACGGGCTGTGGTTGGCCTAAATGAACGGCTCCTTTTCCTGCTACACTTAAGGTCATGTTTGACAATAAGGATGCTTGAACTCCATAAAATAATTAAAATAGAACATTTAGTGGTAAGACCCGGGAAGTCTGTACCTTTAAATGTGCTCTCCGGGGGCTGGGGAGATGGCTTGATCTGTTAAGGGCTTGATAAACAAGCATGAGAACCCAGCTCCCAATGTTTAAAAAGAAAAAAAGTTGGCAGGGGGCTGGAGAGATGGCTCAGTGGTTAAGAGCATTGCCTGCTCTTCCAAAGGTTCTGAGTTCAATTCCCAGCAACCACATGGTGGCTCACAACCATTTGTAATGAGGTCTGGTGTCCTCTTCTGGCCTGCAGACATACACACAGACAGAATATTATATACATAATTGAAGGCGGATTGGATTAATACAGACCAATTGGTATAAGATAATACAACTTTAATGTAAATAGCACACTCACGCAACCGAAGTTCCAGCAATGCACCGAAACAGGAAACCGGAAAACGGGCTGCAGCGTCTGCGCACCCCAATTTAAGTAAACATTTTCCCGAGCCGTCCCGCTCCCAAAAGGCGGGCTCTCTCTACACATAATAAGTAAATAAATAAATATTTAAAAAAAAAGAAAAGAGTTGGCTGGTGGTGGACACTTAAATTCCAACACTCGAGGCCGGCCTGGTCCACATAGTGAGTTATGAGACAATGAGTTATGTAGAGAGAGACTCTGTCTCAAAAGAGAAAAATGAAAAAAAAGAGAGAAAGACAAAAAGGAAGAAACAGAGCTAAGCATTGCCAGCACACACTGTAATCCTAGTGCTGAGGATGCAGAGACAGGAGGCTCTCTAGTGCATTACGACCAGTCAGTCTAGCTTAATTGCTAAGCTCTAGGTTCAGTAAGTGATTCCCCATCTTAAAATTTAAAAAGAAGAAGCAATAGAAGCATGCATTGACCTTGGGCTTCCACATTACGAACACACACACATACACACACACACCAACACACTCCTGTTGTGGTATATTTGTCCACTGTGAAGGTGTATTGCTGCGACTGGCGTCATAAAAAGATGAACAGCCAATAGCTAGGCGGGAGGCATAGGTGGAATTTCTGGGTAGAGAAAGGAAGTGGAGGAAGAATCTAGACACACAGAAGATACCAACAAGGGGGGACGATGACAGATGGGCATACAGAATAAAAGAAAGATAAAAAGCCATGAGGCAAATAGAGATTAAAATAAATGGGTTAATTTAAGTTATAAATGCTAGTGAGCCAAGCCTAAGCTAAGGCCTAGCTTTCATAATTAATAATAAGTCTCCATGTTATTATTTGTGGGCTGGCAATCCAGACGAGCATATTACACACCCCAGAAGTTAGGTGTGGTTGGGCATGCTTGTAATCCCTACTCAGGAGGTAAGACAGAGAGCTCAGGTGTTCAAGGCCAGACTGGGCTACAGGAAACTCTCACCTCCTACTTCTTCCCTGTGCCTCCCAAATGTTAGTAATCTATGCGGTAGAGGGCATTAGTGGAAGTCAGTGATTTTTAAGATCAATAGCAGCACGCAGTATGAATATCACATAACATGAATTCTTAGATCCTAATCGAGGATTGCTGAATTGGCACGTGGAGCCCAGCTATCTCTGC
Organism: Microtus ochrogaster; assembly: GCF_000317375.1. Classification (NCBI taxonomy): domain Eukaryota; kingdom Metazoa; phylum Chordata; class Mammalia; order Rodentia; family Cricetidae; genus Microtus; species Microtus ochrogaster. Next base: position 111,711,775 of record NC_022009.1, read on the forward strand.
TTTAACAAGCCCTCTAGGGAATTCCAATGCCTCTAACAGCTTGGGAAGAGCCGAGCCCACTGTGGGGAACCTGCTCCTTGTTTTCCCAGGCTCTCTTAAGTTGACAGGTGGTCACATGGCTTTTAACCAATGAGATTTATGAGAGACTGTCTAGGAAAAAGCAGTTGTGGCCAGACTTACTTTTTCTTTCTTGATACAAAGCGGCTGAGATCAGAGACGGTGACCGTGCACATCTGCTTCCTTCTGAGGCTCTCGAAGGTAGATGAGCCCTGGAAACAGCCGTCACGTGAAGACGAGAAACAAACAGCAGAGGAAAGTCTAAGAGAATACAGAGATTTTCACTGTTACCTACTGCGAAGGACATCCATGGTTCAGAAAATAAAGCTCTAATTGTATAAACCAATATTCAGGGATTTTATTTTACTTGTAGGGAAGCACAATCCTATATACAGAATTCGATCTGGAAATACCTAATTCCAGGGAGACTCACTGCTCTGAATAATCTTTTGTCAACTTGACACCAGGTAGAGTCTCCTGGAAAGACAGAACCTCAACTAAGGGATTGCCTCCATCAGATTGGTCTGTGGGCATGTCTGAGGGATATTGTCTTACTCGCTGACTGATGTAGAGGAGGCCCCAGCCAGATGTGTGTGCTGTTCTCTCTTGGCAAGATGCCTGTGTTCTATACAAAAAGTCGCCGTGCAAGCCAGCAGGAAGAATTTCTTTTGTGGTCTCTGTTTCGTTCCTGCCTCGAGCTTCTGCCTTGGCTTCCCTGCTAACAAACTGCCACCTAGAAGCCAAATAAACCCCTTTCCTTCCCCAGGTTTGTTTTGGTTACTTTTATTTTTTTCCCATCACAGTATCAGAAATCATACGAGAACAATCAATCACCTTCCAATTGTGGTATTCTAAACACGACACCAATGGCTCCCAAACCTAACTGCATATTTAAAAGATGAAGCTGACATGAAACCATGCCCGAACCGCACCCCAGCCGAACTGAGTTGGAATCTCCCAGACTTGGGCTATGAGACACTCCAGAGTCATATGATGATCAAAATTTTGTCCTCAGCTGACCCTAAGCCACCCTCTGTCTGAGGCAAAGGTGGAGAAGTTAAGGAAGCACTTGTTTTCCTGACTGTATGAGGGTGGAGTGTGATTGCTGTCTGCCCCGAGAGTGAGTGCCGTCTTCATTTTGCAACCTAAGCATTTCCTTTGGTCTCATCCCATCTCTATTCCAGTTCAAAAGAACATGAATTTAACAAGTGGCTCCTGTCATTTGTCATGAGACAGGAATCCGAGCCAAATGATCTTTTGCAAAAATTGAGCAACCAAGCAACTGATTTTTGTTTCAGCCTTGATTCTAGCATCGCAAAGACAAAACCTTTGCTCTATAAATAATGCAATTTGTGGTTTGTTTTCAATTTAAGGACTTGTGGGTGGGGGTCAAATGACATCAGTTCCCTTCTGAGCACAAAGCTAACTGTTGCACTGGCTACCTCTGTCCCTAGTCACCCACATGGGACAGGGACTTGATCCTGCAAGAGAAGAATTTGATTAGGTGAGTCAATAGGTGTCAAATATCAGCATGGTGGTGGCAGCATCCAAGACCAAAGGCCTCATGTAGCTACCAAGTGGTCCAGTATCTGTTTCTTGAGTGGAAAGCGAGAAGTAGTAGGTGTTTGTGAAAATGTGTGCCAAGGTTTGGGTACCGCTGCTTCCCCAAATCATTTGAGGTTCATATATGCCACAATCTACCCGAAATAGAATCAAGGGTGACTTAAGCCAAAATCATGGCTACTACACCTGCCTCATATTGAACAATGGATAAGGAGAACGCACTCAGATGAATACCAGTCTAATTCTGGAGTCTCGTGAGACTGCATTGCCAGGGTAGGCAGGAAGGTAGGGCTGCTGGCAGGGAAGATGAAGGAGGACCACACAAGGCTTTCCACGAAGCAGTACGGGATGAGCCCTATAGACAAACCTGCCTGATTTGGGGTTTGGGGCTCTTGCTTTTGATTTTATGGTACGATAGGTCTGTCAGTTAGTACCATGAGGGGAAGATAGATTTGATGAACAGTAAGAGCCTTGTCCTCACACCCTCCTTCCCTCTGTAGAAGTAGAATCAGCGTGCTGCTCACCTAGTGTGACCAGGGACCACCCTAGCATGAAGCAGATATCATACATATGGTCACCCAAGTAGTGGCTGGTAATGCCTGGTATATGCTAGAGACGTGGCTGCCTCCCTCCGTGCGCGTCATTGTGGCACAGACTGATGGCAGCAGGGGTAGATATTCTGCATCTTTCTGTGGGGGAGGGCGTTAGGAGCGGCCCTACCTGTGGTCTGGAAGCTAGTTCGCATACTTCATTTTCTGACGGTTTCAGAGCAGGCAAGGTGGCATCCAAGAGCAGCTGATAGATGGCAAATGGATTGAATCAACACTCAGTTATGTCAAAGGGCTTGGTAGGAGCACAAATGTGTTTGCCAGTCAGTGTGATTGAGAACCCATATCTGCTGCCAAAGTTCACCTTTCAGACTGGCCAGGGTGCCAGCTGTGTGGCCTACTGTGTTCACAAAGATGCTTTTTTTAACAAGACATCCAGAAGCAGACAAAGAGGAGAGGACATGATGTCTGGGATTTAACATATCCAAATGTCAAGCTTCAGCAAGATAACGATGAAGAGGAAGAGGGAGAAAGAAGCCAAATAAAGCAAATATTGCAAAATTGTGATTGTTGTTGAATCTGGGTATTGAATAAATAGATTTTTCTATAAGTTAAATTTGGTTATTCCAGTTTAATTTTAGGGTAATTGGATTATTCTGTTCTTTCTTATTTTCTTCATTTGAGCCCTTTCATAAATAAAGTTTTAAAGTTTCAACCAATCATTTCAAAGCTTATAAACCTTGTAGGAAAAAAAATGTCTACCTTTGTGTACTCATTTCTTTTAGGTTACAGCAAGCAATATCAAGCTAGAACCATGTAGAATTTTATTTAGAATGCCTGTCCCTTCCAGCCATACTATACTTATTTGCGGGGTGGGGGGGAACCTTTCTTTTTCAGTGAACACATGGCAGAATCAGGACACAAGAAATTGGAGTACAAATTCTGGTTCGTTAATTGACAGTGAGACCGTAAACAAGTCCCTGTCTCCTGCACAGGAACTCTCCTCCTGTAAAATGGGGGTGACTCATTGACAACACCAGCCTCAAAGGATACTGGGGAACCCAGGAAGTCAGTACCCAGTGAAAGGATAAGGCTCTTTATTAATATTAGTAGAATCACCAGGGAGTGGGCGACAAGGTGTTATGGTCTCAGAGTCTATCTTTGAGGGGAGAAATTACAGCAGGGCCTAAGGCTGCATAGGAACCGCCTAGGAGGTGTGATAAAGTTCAGATTCAGGGCTGAGGTTCAGTTGATAGGGGGCCGTTCTTGCATTCCCAGCACTACCGCAGAAGTCCTGTGTAGTGGCTCCCACCTACAATCTCAATGTTCCAGAAGTAGGAGGCCAAACAATTGAAGTTCAAGGCCATCCTTACCTACACAGAAACTCTGAGGCAGGCCAACCTGAGCTACAGGATAAAATAAAATTCAGATTCCAGGTCATATGACAAGCCTCTGAGCAAGAACCCCCAGGGCTGCAATGTTGAAAACCTACACCCATTGGTTCTGCCCTGCATCTAGAAGGGCGTAGCTGACATCGGTCTTTGGAGAGGCCCTTTTCACTTATTACAGCTGAAGTAGCTCGGGATCGTGAATACGTGCCAGCTGATTTCGACAGTTAGGTACTGTTCACAGATTTTGGGCTGATTTCTTGGTGATTAGACATCCAAAATAAACTAAAGGGAAGCCGGGCGATGGTGGCGCACGCCTTTAATCCCAGCACTCGGGAGGCAGAGGCAGGCGGATCTCTGTGAGTTCGAGACCAGCCTGGTCTACAGAGCTAGTTCCAGGACAGGCTCCAAAGCCACAGAGAAACCCTGTCTCGAAAAACCAAAAAATAAATAAATAAATAAATAAATAAATAAATAAATAAATAAATAAATAAACAAACAAACTAAAGGGAGAGAGGCAGAGCTTGCCTGGTGGTCAGAGGTCTGGAGAATATCGAGGCCGGTTGATCTGTGATCACATGACTTCCAGGTAAAATCTACCGACGAGAGGGTTCCCCAAGCCGTCTAGAAGAGCTTAGAGCAAGAGTCTGAACGTGAATGAGACCGCAGCACCTGTAACTTCTGTAGGCTGGAGGACTCCGGTCCAGGGAGCAGGGCCACGCTGAGATTGGATGACCTTACCGTCCTGCCCCTAGGTTGGAGCATTCTTCAGTGCTGGGGCCTTGCCCACCACGCCTCTATCTCCCTGGCTGTCCTTCTGCTAATCCCGGCAGGGCATTCCAACTTTTTGTGAATGCTGGCTTACAAGCCTCTCTTCCCACACGCACATTTTTCTCAAAATTCTTTTGTCCTTTTTACAGAGTAATCCAATTCAGTGTTTGTTAACTGCCTGGTATGTTCAAGGCCTTGTACTGAGGTCCTCAGATGATACAAAATAAAAAAAAAAAAAAGAGGAAAAGAATTTTGTTCTTGTTCAGCTCCAGACCATTGTGAGGAGGGAGGAGAGAATCAGTTAAGCGCACAGATAACCCCAACAAAGAGTCTAGCAAGCGCCACTAGAATAATGGCATTTTAAGGAAGATGGCCTCTCTTGAAACCCTTAATGGAAAAGTGATGTTCGAAATGGGTCTTATCGAACTGGGTGGTGGTGGTGCACGCCTTTAATCCCAGAACTTGGGAGGCAGAGATAGGCAGATCTCCGTGAGCCCGAGGCCAGCCTGGTCTACGGAGTGATTTCCAAGGCAGCCAAGGATACACAAAGAAACCCTGTCTTGGAAAAACAAAAACAAAAAAAAAAAAGAAAGAAAGAAATGGGTCTTGACTATAGGTGGGGTTTCAAAGGGCTGGGACAGATGGGGGACAGGGTCTGAGGGAACAATATAGTCAAAAGCATGAGAAGAAAAGAAGATGGCTTTATGTTTAAAGCTATGACATCTTTGCTGGGTCCGAAATGAGAAGACGCACTTCAACCTGGTAAGCAAGGAGAGCCTGGGAATTTTTAGAAGAGCCCTGCAATGACCCAGGCAAGACTTGGAGAGTACTGACTCCGTGTCACTGTGCACACTGGAGAGCCAGAGGACCGACCTACCCAGTGTGATGCAGATGAGCGAGGAACCAGAGCGGGCACCCCCACACCCCAACTCCAGATCCAGGAAAGCATGGTGTTGGGGCTGAGAAGGAGGCAGCAAGAGGCCCTGCTTTCTAGACCTGTGTCTCGGTCTGCAGACGTCCTGTTAACTGTCATGAAGTAGAAACACACAACCAGGTTTCTTCCCCCAAAAGGACTTGTTTTCAATATTCACAACTCATTCCCGGGCAGCCATGCTACATGGACCTACAGGAGCAAAACAAAAATACTGGAGACGAAGGCCAGGGGGGTGCGTTCTCGTGCTTCAGCACTTCTAAACGACCTCTGAGAGGAGCCGGTTTTACTGCCCTGTAACAGTCCGCTCTTCCCCCTCATCACGGCATCTTTAGAATCTCACTCTCTGATTCGTTATTTATTTCCTCCAGCATCATCCACTACTTCCTTCCACATTCCTGCCGCTCCCGAGCATCCGTTAGCGCACCCCTGCCCCACCCCTACTACCTGCTGGCATTTGTGACGTCCTTCCTCCCGGGCCCACTCTCTAGGTCATTTGGTCCTTCTAAAGCAGCGGTAACACCACGTCACTGCCTAGTTGCAAACTCTGCATGCCCCTCCCACTCGGACTGACATCAGAAGTCAGATTGGCCTGCTTGGTTGTTGTGGTCTGGTCCATGTCTCCCGCCCTTCCACCCGACTTGCTCTCCAATCAGTAACCTAGCTCTTTGGACATTCATGGAGATATGCCAGACCCAGCCTTGCTCTTGGATTCTTCTCCGCCTGGAATGCGCTTCCCTGACAGTTGCCTTGCCTGCTCACTTCCTCTTTGACTCTATTTAAATGCTACCACCTCAGAGAAGGCTCCCTGGCTCCTCTGGCTCCTACTCTCTACTCAGGGACCTGAACCATTTCCCATTGGAGCATTAACCACAACCAATATCCATGTGGATTTTATGCTTTTAAGCAGAATAAGAGCTCCATGAGGCTAGTTAGTATCTTCACTTGGTCCACTTCCATTGACCAGGATAATGTTCAGATTCTCAATAAACATTTGTTAAGTCAGGGGCCGGTAAGATGACTCAGCAGGTAAAGGTGCCAGAAAGCCAACCAGTCAGTGACCAGGACCCAAATAATGGAAGAGAACTGATTCTTGCAAGCTGATGTCCTTTGACCTCATAGTGGCACGTGCCCCCCCCACACACAAAATAATAAGTAAAATGATAATAAAAATTAAAACGTATCCAATCGATAAATAGGAAGAGCTTGGCTCTAGAAAACACCTTCGGTTTTTTCCATTATTCGTTGGCCCTTTGTTCTCTGCAGACTCTGATCTAACAGAACACCCATACCTTGCCCTTTGACCAGCATGGATCTCCAGTTCTTCTTCCTCCACCTCAGATCATTGCTGCGATACTTCCATGGACATTCCCAACGAGCTGCTCTTGAGCCCTCTTTCTGCCTCCCTCCAGCTTTCTACCACCTTCACTTCTTACCTCTGCACAGATGCCTGCTTTTAGCCTGTCCTCTCTCTAGAGACATGGGTATCCTGGTGGGACCTCACATTTCAGACGTGTCTTCCTAGGTGTCAGGAATCCGTGCACTGGCCTGTAGGTCCAGCATTTAAGAGGTAGAGACAAAAGCTTTGTGGGCTCAAGGCCAGTCTGAGCTACATAGCAAGACATACATACATACATACATACATACATACATACATACATACATACATAGTCAGGTGTTGCCATGCAGAGATTCGGAGTGTGATTGTTAGAGATTCTGTATCCAGCATAAGCTAGAAATCTAGATATCCAGTCTCACCCACCCCCCTAGGGTCCTGCACCACTCTCTCTCCTGTATCAGCCAAGTCTGTCTGCTTACACTGCAAACATTCCTGGGATGGCTATTCAGGATCATTTGTCAACTTGAATACATCCAGAATTAACTAAAACCCAAAAAGAGAGGGCAAACCTGTGAGGGATTTCTGCTTCCTTTGAAACGGGAAGATCTACTTCGAACCCGGATCTTTGAGGTAAGAGGATATACCTTTAATCCGGACCTAATCTGGGCCACACCTTCTGTTGGATGCCCATATCAGGACGTGGAAGAAGAAAGCTTTCGCTTTTTGATCTCACCTTGCTAGCAAGTGTGTCCCTTTGCTGGCATTAGAGCCTACTTTTTCCGGATGGTAGCATATACTGACCAGCCGAGACATCCAGCCTTGCGAACCAAGCAATGGCTGGATTCTTGGATTTACTGTTCATAGCCAGTTACTGTTGGATTAGCTGAACCACATCCTGTACGTCATTCTAATAAATCCCCTTCCTATATATATTTAGAGGGAGAGGTTCGTTCTATAAATTTTGTTACTCTACAAAACCCTGACTAATACACTTCCTTACAAGTTTTCTTTTTAACCCTTCCGGTCCAGCATGTCTTTCCTGTTGTTCTTCACCTGAAAATCCTGGCTCCTTCCAGTGGTTTGGGCAAGTTGGGAGCATCCTGAGATTACTATTGTCCAATCCTCAGTAACTTTGCATTCTGTACTACCGACGGCTCCTGGGCAGCACAGAGGGATCTAAGTAAACCAAGTTTCAGAGGATCTAAGGCAAGCTGCACCAATCATGCGAATTTGGCAATCACAGTATCTCTTAAAAGTACAATTTCACCTCTAAATTGGAGCCAATGATTTTTGCCCTCGCTTCCTCCAGGTGGACTTATTTCAGATAACCTAATACTTCGTGAACCACGGGACATCATACAAATGAATAGTCCTAACCCTCCAAGTTACTGTTAGAGCTTGTGATTCATGCTCTGTTTCTACTCTCTTACACTACCCACCCCTTTCCTTCTCTCTTCAAACCTCCAGCTCCAGGGTAGGTTGGTAGCTGTTTCCTGTTTCACCGAGAGAATGGAAACAATCAGAAGAGAATTCAACAAGCTGCCACCAACATCACCACCACCCACCGACAGAGTATAGCCAAACCCAGCTTGCTGGTTACTGTGAATAAATTTAGCAGAAGCCAGCTGCTCTGAATGTGGCCTAGATCCTCGCTCTTCATTTATTCAAGAGCGCTTCGCTAGCAATTCTCCTTTGCTTTGCATCATGGATTTCTCTTTCCACCAGATCCTTTTCGTCAGCCTCTGTCATTCTCATCAGCCTCCAAGATCCAAACAGCGTCCTCTGTCTTTCTTCTACTCCTCTGTTCTTCCCGTTTCCATTCTAGTAAAACTCCTGGAAGAGATTTCGGTAACGGCTTGTGGTTTCCCTCTCCTGCTCCCACAGCTGTGAGCTAGAGGATCTGCCCTACCGCTTCCCCAATGTTCAGTCAAAATCTCTGGCCCGCACTCTATGGCTAAACCCAATATGTAGTTCTTATATTTTGTCTTATTTGGTCTTTGAGCTGTACTACCGGAGTCCAACATCTACGTCCAGGGTATCTCATTTGGTTTCCCTGTCTCCTACCTTGCTCCGAACTACTCAATTGGTTTTTCTGGTTTTCTCTCTCTCTCTCTCTCTCTCTCTCTCTCTCTCTCTCTCTCTCTCTCTCTGTGTGTGTGTGTGTGTGTGTGTGTGTATGGGGATGGTTATCTGCTGAGACAAACTCTTGCTTTGCAGTTCAGGCTGCCCTTGAACTCATGGTGATCCTCCTCCCTCGGCTTCTTGGTGCTCTCCTCTCATTGTGTGACTCTAACTGCCATCCTGATGCTGGTGATTCCCTAATGTGGATATCTAGCTGGACTTCTCCACTGAACTTCTGATTTGGAAATCTATCTATTAGACACTGAATGAATTATCATAAACCAGCATGTCCAGCAGTGAATTTCAACTCATTCCTTACCCCAAGGCAATTCTCCCAAAGTCTTCTCTCCTGGTAGAAGACACGGTGCTTAGTCCTTTATCCATGAAATCTTTACTGAGTCTGCCTGTGATTCTATGTTCACAAATGCGAGAGACAGAAAGAGAAGAGTCCACATGGCTGGCTGGCTTTATTTTCAAAATATATCAAGTCTGGCCATTATTCCTCACCTCTGTCATCTTCGCCTGAAACAGCATTAGTCTCCTAAATGGTCTCTCAGGCCTCACTCTTCTCCCCCAAAGCTCATTCTTTATCTAACATTCACAGTGATTCCCTTAAAATTCACGTTTGAACCTTGTAGCATGGCTATTCACTCCACGCTGTCCAAAGTCAAAGTCCCTATAGGAGCTCACACAGTCTTCCCCGTGTTTTCGGACCCTGCTTGCCTCAGAACTCCTGTTTGTCCACTGTGTTTTAATCCCCCCCACCTGTCTTTTGTTGCCAGCATCGGTTACTACAGTGAGTTTCAGGGTGGTCCGTGATGCGAGGTCCAGGGTCTCTGGGTTCAAACAACAAGCTGGAGTCTGGATGAGGCATGCAGAGCAGAAAGGAAATATAGATTTAGGAGAAGTAGGAGCCAACGTGGAGAGGCACTCCATGCATGAGAACAGGCTTGAGCAAACATGCGGCTCGGCTCGGGAGCCGGGAGTTCTTTTTTAGGTTCTCTTAATGAGCTCAGTCTGGAGGAGTTGGTTTCCTGGGGTGGGAATGGGGTATGTCCTTATGCTGATTGACAGATGGGCTGTTACATAACTTTGATCTGTGTGTGTGAAAGCCACACGTTCCATAGCTTTACGCATATATACACAAGGGTTTGCATGCACGAGATGGTAAGTGGGGATTTTTTTTCCTCCGCCTGACACATGGATTCAAGGACAGACTCGTTCTTCCTGTGTTTGCTCATGCTCAATATTGATTTAAGTCAGCCTTATTTACCTCTCTTACCAAGGTGTACCTGACCCCAAATTACCCCTAAGGAGGGCAGGTGATATCTACCAGAAAGGTGGACACATTTTCCCAAGGAGCGATGCCCTTGGCTGGGCCATCCTATGCCCACTGTCCTAGTTCGGGTTACTAACATATAAATGTGCGTATGTATGTATGTATGTATGTATGTATACATATATATGTGTGTATGTGTGTGTGTCACCATTATCACGGAGGCCAAAGCAAGTTGGGTAGGAAAGCATTTATTTGGCTTGGGCTTTCACATCACTGCTTACCAGGAAAGGAAGTCATGACAGGAACTCAAACAGACATGGAGGAGTGCTGCTTACTGACTTGCTCAGTCTGCTTTCTTCTAGAACCCTTGACCACCAACCCAGGGATGGCACCATCCACAATGGGCAGGGCCCTCCCGCCTTGGCTATTAATTAAGTAAAGGCCTTACAGTTGGATTTTACAGAGGCATTTCTTTTTTCTTTTTTTT
>NC_022009.1:111722635-111750462 GCF_000317375.1 Microtus ochrogaster
AAGCTAACGTAAAACTATCCAGCCCACTCACCTGCCTCAAACTCACTAGGTATGCTCCTGCCTCGGGGCCACTGTGCTTGATATTCCTTCTGCCCATTCGTTTGTACCCTAGGTGCCACCATGGTTGATTCCCTCAGTTCCCTCGGGTGTTTACTTAGTGATGCCTTCCAAGGGGGGCTTTGAAAGGCTCCCTTATTAGGACGGAGCCCTCCCTTTGCCTGTCTTATCTACATTCTTAGCATCCAGGTCCCCTCTACTTTCCTCTGTTGTGGTGAGTCATCATCACTACTACAGCTGTCAACATGGTAAACTAATGGTAAACATTTAATTAACTTCGTTTGCCCAGTTTTCTCCACTTGAATGTAAGCTCTATGTGAGCAGAGTTTCTTTTCACTGATCTGATTCAAACAGAACATTTCCTTGTATTTTGTCTTATAGCTCACATTTTACAAACCTTTCATGCAATTTTTTTTTTTTTTTTTTTTTTGAGACAGGGTTTCTCTGTAGCTTTGGAGCCTTGCTCTGTAGACCAGGCTGGCCTCGAACTCACAGAGGTCCACTTCCCTCTGCCTCCCCCGTGTGCTGGGATTCAAGGCCTGAGCCACCAACACCCAACTCATGCAAATATTTTAACACCTTTTAGTAAACTATAAAATTACTTCAGAAAAATCTTACCTCTTTTGTTTGTTTGGTTCATGACCCAAATAACAATTTCTGACAAGCATAGAATGTGCCTAAGTTTCGAAAATCTCCATAGTGCAGCTTGTTTCCAACTCCAGCCCTCCCATCAGTTCCAAGGTACAGCGGCTTATCTCTTCTTGTGCACAGGCTGTGAGCAGACCCAAGTCCAGTTAGGTCTGGAAGCATTGTTCTAAGTAGAGGGGAGAGCCAAGGAGATTTTCTACTTGGTTGAAATTGACAAATGTGTTCACTAGACCCGTGGCCGTCAGAGATAAAACCCAGGCAAATAGTGAACTGTGGAAATGTAGGCCTCTCAATTTACACATGTAAATTACGGCCAACAAACTCTCCTGTTCCTAAGAGTCTTCACAAGGGACCCATGCGTGAAAAAGAAAATCAGAAAATTCAACTTTGCAGATCAGATGAATGTTACGGTAGGTGTCAAATACCTTCTCAGAGGGATTCTATTATTCCTGGTTCATGAGCCATCCTCCAGTCTCTTGATTTGAGGATGGCAGCACCCACCACGATTGTGGACATAACTTTCTGAGGCATTAAAAGGCAGGGGAGTGGGACAGAGCAAACACTCTTTCTACTATCTGCTGTAGTTAGAACCCTATTTATGGTTTCCATCAAGTGAGTACTTTGTAATATTTACTATCTTCTGTTTTACATTATAAACTCCTAGGGGGTTCTTCTTAAATCATCTTTTATCAAACTGACCCTGTTCTCTACTCCCTCCATGCCCACTTCCTGGGGTTTTGTACAATATCTTGTACACAGCAAACACTTTCTGTTAGATAAGCAAAAGAATATCTAGGTGCTACTGAAAATAAAATAAACCCGTCTGGTGCCACAGGACTGCAGTGCTGGGGGCTGGAGGCCTGGGGCGAGAGGATTGCAAGTTAGTTACCTGTCTGGGCTACAGGAGAAGTTCAAGGCCAGTCTGAACAAATAGAGGTCAAATTTAAAAAAAAAAAAAAAGTAGAAAGAGAACAAGGGAAGGAGCTTAGTGATAGACTCTTGGCTTGTGTGAGCTAAAAGTCCAGACGAAGAGCCACACCTACGGTAAGGATTCTACAAGTCGGGTGCTTATTAGAACTGTATGACTGTAGAGTAGGGATGTTACAAATCTGGAATCAAATTATCTTGGGTTAGGGCTGGAGAGATGGCTCAGCGGTTACGAGCATTGGCTGCTCTTCCAAAGGTCCTGAGTTCAATTCCCGGCAACCACATGGTGGCTCACAACCATCTGTAATAAGGTCTGGTGCCCTCTTCTGGCCTGCAGACATATACACAGACAGAATATTGTATACATAATAAATAAAAATATTTTTTAAAAAAACAAATTATCTTGGGTTATTGTCAGCCCTCTAACAGCCATTCATTGCACAGCACCATGTTTAATGTTGCAGGTTCCCTGGGTCAAGTTGAGTCTGTAGTCTCAGGGTTGAGAGGGATGCGTGAGGGCAAGAGGATGAGGTTTTATTGAGAAATAGAGCAGCAGGGGCGGGGTGGGAGGGCAGGCAAAAGTGGGTTGCCAGGTAGAAAGCTGGACCCAAGATTCTTTTATATTTTGGGGAATATGCTAATTTGGTCCTGCTCATATGTAAACGAGGCACAGAGTCAAGATGAACCTGGTTGTCAATTTGCATGCAGATGGAGGGAGCTGGCAAAAGGCTGCAGACTCAGAATAAGCCAATAACACCACGCCCTGCCCCGCCCCCTGCCAAAAGCAACCAGCAGAAGGAATTAGGGCCAGAGAACAAGGACTAGAGATTGGCTGACATCTTGATGAGTCAGGCTCATTTCTGTTTCCAGACTCTTTATTCACTGCCTCCTTAGAGTTTATTATAAAGCTTCCAGATTGTTCGCCGAGTTGACTACTAAGATACCTGGCTCCCTTGAGCCCGTGACCTTGATTAAGTTGACAGAAGAAGCTGTCTCGTTCCTAATTCCTACCATTAACCTCTCTGGGATGATCATGAGAGACCTTTTGGGTTGTATTCATAGTGCACCAGCTTCTGTCAACCCTGTCCCCAAGAATATCACCAGATAATGTCTAAAGCCATAGCGATCATTTCCCCCATTTGCTACAGTCTGTCTACCTGAAGTTCTCAGCAGTGTTGTGAAACATACCTTAGTGTATGGCTCTCCTCGGTCCTCTAACTATAAAAACGGGGAAACCGCTAGCACGGTGAAGCATAGTATTTATTGGACCTGCGTCTGTATTCCAAGACCATTGTGACATATATCTGCCTTCAGAATTCCACTTGAGGTGAAAGCCGTGGCTTTGCTTTGACACGAGGCTACTGTGAGGCTCCGGGTTCAACCTCCAGTTACACAATCAATCAATCAATCAATCAATCAATCAATCAATCAAATACATAAAAAGCCCCGTGAACTGCCGGGCTTAATTCAGTTATAAGCCAATTTGCTTTCAGTCTGAAACGATCCCTGGATTCACCTGACTGCTTAGGTTCTGTTTCTGTTTTCATTTCCTAGTAGCGAGCTATTTCCAAGTGTTATAGATAGGAACGCTGCCCCACGGAAGCCTGTAGTCAACGAGTTCGAGAACATTCGCAGCAACGTGGCCACACCTCCACGCCCAAAACAGATGATAATTTTGTAATAATCTAGCTACTAGATTTTATAAAACTTAATGACAAATTGGAAAGTATTGGAAGTAGAAAGTGACCCGAGCCGTTTGCTCTCCGTGGACGCACAAGCCGAGCTCCTCAAACTCTCGGGCTTTTGTGCGTTTGTGAAAAGTCACAACTGTGATGGAAGGGCGGGGCCTGGAGACTGCAGCATCAGACTAAGGTAGGAAAGAAGCCTCTCCTGCCGGGGCTCCATCTAATAAACGGAACACACCGAGGAGAGGCCGCGCTGTTCAGACCCGGCGGCGTGGCAGTGCTTTGGACACACAATTCCCATAGGCAGTCCCATATCTGCTGCTGAGGGGGCATTTCCGCTCAGCCCTCTACTGCCTGCTCCTAGACTTAGGAGGGCTATTCTTAATAAATCCTCCCTTTCCACGACCCTCTAGACATTTTCACATTTTCTGAAGCCCACCCGACTTGTCCACCGTGGAGCTACCTGCCTGTCTCCATTGCCGAATAGCTTAGTGAGAGTTTCAGTTGCTGCGACGTTGTAGGGGGAAAGGTCTATTTGACTTACACTTCCACGTATAGTCCATCACTGGAGGAAGTCAAACCGGAATCTGGAGGCAGGAGCTGATACAGAGAGCACGGATGGGAGCTGCTTACTGGCTTGCTCCCTTGTCTTGCTCAGCCTGCTTTTTATAGAAGCCAGGACCATCAGTGGGCTGGACCCTCCCCATCAATCACTAAATAAGAAAATGCCTGCCGGGCGGTGGTGGCGCACGCCTTTAATCCCAGCACTTGGGAGGCAGAGGCAGGCAGATCACTGTGAGTTCAAGACCAGCCTGGTCTACAAGAGCTAGTTCCAGGACAGGCTCCAAAACCACAGAGAAACCCTGTCTCAAAAAAACCAAAAAAAAAAAAGAAAAAAAAAAAGAAAATGCCTTACTGCCAGATCTCACGGAGGCCTTTTCTCAATTGAGGTTCCCTTCTTTCAGATAATTGGAGCTTGTGTCAAGTTGATAGAAGACTAGCCAGCACACTGAACCTGCCGGTTTCTTGGATCCTAACATAATAGCCATGGCTTTCTCTCTTCTTTGTGTCCATCTTTCTTCTCCTGATGGCTGCAGAGATTTATGGCTTGCCTGCCCTGTTATTTTTCTCTCAAACTCTAGTAAAGGGTCCTTGAACTTCTTTCCAGTTTGCTTTTAAATTCTTTTACGAACAAGACTAAGCACCCACCAAGGGAACCCCCAAATTCCTGGTAAAAATAACTATTTCTTTCTTAAAAGAGACCTTTTGGTTTTTACTGGCCTTTCTTTTCTAATGCATGATTATAACAGAAAAGGAAAACCGCATCAATAGGCAGGAACAGGAATCAGTTTAAAAATAAATGCAACAAAAGCAAAGCAAAGAAATTAAAGTCTAATCAGAAACCAGTCAAATACTCCAGGGATTATTAAGACAGTGACTGCCGGGCGGTGGTGGCGCACGCCTTTAATCCCAGCACTTGGGAGGCAGAGGCAGGCGGATCTCTGTGAGTTCGAGACCAGCCTGGTCTACAGAGCTAGTTCCAGGATAGGCTCCAAAGCCACAGAGAAACCCTGTCTCGAAACCCCCCCCCCTACACACACACAAAAGACAGTGACTTAAGAATAATAGTAGCAAGCAAGGATTACAAAGGCCGCTGAAGATCTCCATTCGCTCCAAACTTCGGTCTCCTGTGTGTTGTCCCCCCACAAAGAGAACTGGAGTCACTGTCTCACTTTGTGAATCCACAGCATGCTCCGCTCTGTCAGTGTGTGGTGTCAAATCACAGAACCAGACGAGGTGGTGACCCAGCTTCTGAGAGCACACATACAGTCCTCCCACAAGCAGCACGGGATGCACAGGAAATGTCTCCTCACTCAACAGGTGACCTTCCTCATGGCTACAAGTCAATAGCCCAGTAAGGTCTATGCTGCCCCGGTTTATCTATCAGGAGTTTGTTGTTAGCCAGCCAAAACACACTCTCCTCAGAAACAGTGGTATAAATGAGACCACGGAAGCTAGAAGGCGGATGGACTACTTCACATTTGCCATGACGGAGCTGCTCAGGAGACAACTATAATGTTGTGTCCTCCCCACTCCACGGGCTTCTCTGCCTTCAACATGGATAGAAGCGGAAAGGTGGCTTGGGACCTGGCATAGGGTTTCCGAAGTACTTGTTAGGAAATTTATCAGCTCTCCAACCACTGCTGGGACTCCTCCGCCGTTTGGGAAGAGTCCCCTTTAAGGCTGGGGATTTTGAGGTTTAGCTACAAACAAGGTGAGAGCACCGTGTGAGGAATGTCTCTCTGCTGACCCCTAGCTCGAGGGGCCATAGACAGATGGCCAGGTGTCTCTCCCGGTAGCAATGCTAGGTCCCTGAGGCTGAGGGTACGGGGAGGGAAGTACATCTGGAAATGTCTTTAATTTATTCAGGTCAGGGGTCCCTCTTATCTTTCCGTTTCTTCTCCTAAGTCTGGCCTCTGCCTGGGAACTGGCCGCAGGCATTTCCTTTATCTCGTGTTCTTCTCTTTCTGCAGAAACTCAGCACAAAGAGCTGCCGGAACTCCCACCATCTCCCCAGTCTCCAGGGAGATGGCTTCTGAATGAACGGATCTAAAAGGAGAAACACAAACATACTCACACCAGTTGGCTGTCTCTTCTTGTGCAGGCACCGGAATGTTTTCTGCTCTGGGCTCATGATCCTCTTTGATATGTTCCTCTCTTTCCTCATCCCCTGCCTCTGCTACTACCTCCACCCACCCTACCTACCTACCTACACACACAGAAAGAAAGGGGGGGGGGGTTGCAGTTTCCAGTGTTACCTCTGAGGCTAAGGAAGCATCTAAAAGGAAACCAGTAATTACATCTTCATCTACTTGGAAAGTTTGTCTCAACCTCAACATGGAAAAACTAAGAAAGCTGTTCCGGGAGTTAGGGGAGGGTATATTTTTCCTTTCTGCTGCCAGTGCATCCCCATCTATCAGGGAACCCATAACTCATGAGAGGCCTGATGTTAAGACCTATCTTTCATCACTCAGAACAGCCACTAAAGACAGGGCCCACCTGCCTCCTCCTCCTTTGCTCCATTCTTCCACGCCCCAGCTTTGGGAGGATGAATTCATCTTTTCTATTTTTACCGTTATGAATATGAGACAGAGTACTAAGGTGTTCATACTGTAAGGACATAGGGCATACATTCATTTAAAAACAATATTTAGGTCATAGCTTCAAATAATATGCTGAACATTTTTTTTTAAATCTCCTGGCCCCTTTTTAGCGATAGATCTCTAAATACGATGGGATGAGTCTAATTGTTAATCTGAAAAAAGTACAGTTAAATACAAGAGTATCTAAAAGCCCGGAAACATAAGTCAAATTACATCTTATCTTTTTTCAGTTTAGCCTCTAAATCCGTCATTTTATTTTATTTGATTGATTGGTTGCTTGGTTGAGACAGGATCTCACTGTGCAGTCCTGGCTGGCCTGAATCTTGTGATGTAGAACGGGCTGACTTGAACTCACAGAGATCAGCCTGCCTCTACTAGTGCTAGGATTAAAGGCATGCGCCATCTCACTAGAAACAGCCATTTGAAATATAGCTATTCTTCCTCTGAAATGTATTTGAAAACAAAATGCAGAGATTGGTTTTTTTTTTAAAAGTATGACTACCATAATTTTATAATGTAAATTTCTCTTATGTCTTCTCATGTCTGTTCCTTGAAACTTAAGACACCATGATTGGTTTGCTGAATTCACAGTGTATTGCGTTGCTATAGGAACCACTTACTTACCTACACATAAACTCTCCCTTAGGAAAGAGCAACAGAAACTTACATGAGTCTAATAATATATTCATCACAATCCTCCAAAACTGAAGATGGTTTGGGGTTTTGCATTTTAACGATCTGGAAATGGAATCCAATGTCCAATGAGACACAGAACAGAAAAGGGTCACCGTGTCCTATTTTTCTTTAGTCTAAAAGTAGAATTTTTATTACATACATATTCCATCTGTACGACACAATAAACCTAAATAGGAGGGAAAAGATCTTGCTTACAATCTTGTCATGTCTGTTTGACAGGTCAAAATCTGTCTGACTGCATCCTTCCCAGCCACAGTGGGGAACCTCAGGGATTGTGTTTTGTCACCAAAACCACTCTCTATGTTCCACATTGCTGGAGTAGCTATGAAGAATTGGGTAATTTTATTTTAGGCAGAGTGTCACTCAGAACCTGGAGCTTGCTATATTATTCATCTAGACTGGGTGCCTAAGTTGTTTTTAGTGGTCCTCCTGGCTCTATTTCCTTAGTGCTGCGATTACAGGCATGTGACCACACCTGGCCTTTCTTAGTAAGAGCTGGTAGCTAAACCCAGGACCACAGGTTTTCAAAGCAAATGTTTTTCTGAGTGAGCCATCTCCCTAGTTCAGCCTTCATACATTTTTAACGGTTACACTGCATTGTATTTTAGTTAATTGCTTGTTGTACAGCAGTTATTATGCAATCCTTTGTAAAACAAATAATACAGAGCACGTGGATGCCTAGTGCAGGTCGTTCCTCCTTGTGGATTTATTAATCAAGAAGTAGGGGGCCATGACCAGCAGCCAGGAAGAGGAGAAGTTCTCAAGCCCCCTATTAGAAGAGGGACTTCAGGGCTCCACCTACAGCCTCCCGTCTTTCTCATCAGAGGTTTGTGTGGCAGCTGCAGCATGCTCCTTGACTGCCGGGACAAGCTCAGATCCGTTCTCAGGAAAGCACAGGCAGGAGGGTCATGACTTTAATGATCTAGTTCAGGGTTACTACACGGTTCTCTACTTGTACTGAGAAACACCAGCATTTTAAGAGTAGACCGCTGCCACTAGAAACAAAATTTAAAACAAATTGGGTGTTGTGGACTTTAGTCCCAGCACTTGGGAGGCAGAAGCAGACTAATCGCCCGGAGTTCTAGGTCAGCCTGCTCTACATAGCAAGTTCCAGGTCAGCCAGGTACAGAGTGATACCCTGCTTTTTCACTTACATTAATGAGCCACATTCACCTCTAGTTCTCACAGAATTTCTTTAGAAAGTGTTGGATACCGGCTCTGTTTCATAAGGCATACACAAACGTTGTGTGTGTGTGTGTGTGTGTGTGTGTGTGTGTGTGTGTGTGTGTACATAATAAATATACACCCCAAGAGAGGATAACAGAAAGTGTCCAATTTTTTGGGATTTTTATGACATACCTGGCATTATCAAGGTAAAAATACCTAGCCTTTGCTAGGTAAATTATCAGTGCTAGATGTGTGTAATGACTCATTTCATATCACAGTAAGAAATAGTCAGTTAGCATAGACCGCGAAAGAAATTGAGTGGGGGCTTTAGAATGCGGGGAAGGAAAACCCAGGTTTTCTTGGGTGACACTAGATAAGGGCACGTCATACAGGAGAAGCAGGCGAGAGGTGGGCTGGGAAGAAGTGGGAGAAGCGCCTCCTCCCTCTGCCTCCCCATTCAGTTTTAGCCACCAGGTCTGATTTCCATAGG
This sequence comes from Microtus ochrogaster, assembly GCF_000317375.1. Classification (NCBI taxonomy): domain Eukaryota; kingdom Metazoa; phylum Chordata; class Mammalia; order Rodentia; family Cricetidae; genus Microtus; species Microtus ochrogaster. Next base: position 111,731,470 of record NC_022009.1, read on the forward strand.
GAGAGGTTTCTTGTTTTCATGTCCCCCTTTGTCTCTCGTGCTGTCGTTTTCAAACACCTCCAGTCTTTCTTTCCTCTTTCCATGGCATTACAGCACCAGCCAGGTTGATGCGCCATGTCCAGGCCCTGCCATTTGGTAGCCTTTGACTTCTCCCAGCTATCATCCTAACCTTCATCCACCTGTAAAATGGAACGATCATGGTGATTATTTCTAGAAGGCTGTTGTTATGAAGATTCAAGGAGAAAATATTTGCTTAAAATGGTAGGCTCAACTGTTAACATTTGAAACTCCTTCTGGGGTGACTTCTCAGTCCCTCTGTCGTTAATGTGGGGCCCAAGACATGATTTAACCAAAGAAGTCCTAGTGGTAATGATTTGTGGCATTTTGACAAGGACTATCTAAGAGCAGAACCAGTACCCAGTTTGCCTTGTTCTTTCTTTGTGTACAACATAATGACCAGCAATGTTCCAGACAGTAATTGCTCCATCACTTAAGTCCCAGAGAAAAAAAATAACACAAAGTAGAGTTAAAGCCAGAAAGCAATGGAGATGTATCATGAGCAAGAAACAAACCTATGTTGCCTTAAGACAGAAACCCTCAGGTTTTAGGGTTGTTCATTCTCAAGTCTTACTGAATGATAGGGATATTTATAAAAGCTTAATATGAGATGCTCATGAGATTCGTGATTATTTTCTTTTTCCTCCTTTACCTTGCTATAGTAAATCCCAACTTTTCCTTCTGGGTCAATAACCCTTGAGAGAAGTAGATCAAAAGCTTTGAGAGGTTTCGTTCCCAGTGACATAGGACTGAAGTACTGAGATGCTATCTTCAGCAGAAACAGGATAGCAATGTTCTTGATGATCTTGCTTTTCGTCCATAACTGCTGTAAGGGGGGTTCAAGTGGTGTTAATGGGGATTACAGGCATGTATCACTATAGCTGTCACTAGAATTTTTCAAAGATGTTCTTTTTAAAAGACATTCTCCTTTGTGTAAGATATAATTTGTGATTATTGTAGTACCTCCGTCAGTATTGTCTTCTTTCAAGAGTTGTTGCTTTGCTTTTTTTCTTTTTAAATAACATTTTACTTATTCTTTGGAAATGTTCATACATTTATACAATGTATTTTGGTCATATTTGTCCACCATTACTCCTCCCTCCAAAGCCCACAGATGCTCCCCTTCTACTTTTGAGCATGTTGGAGTAACTGGGTCTAGAATATACATTCCTCTTCTGGTCAAAACATGTAAGCAACTGTTTCCAGCCACGGAGCAACAGTGTTGTCTTGGTCTCAGAGCAGGTAGTAAACGAGACGAGTCTTCAGCAGGCCTGGTTTCTCTAAGAGGTGCTTTTCAGGGTGGCGTGACAAGGTCATGTAGAGTGTGCTGGACTGCGGAGTTTCAGTCACAGACAGTGTGCTGGCCTGCGGAGTTCCAGACTCTTGGGTGGGTCACAGCTGCAGCGTTCCGAAAGTACTGTTAAATAAAGGTATTATCTTTGATGTCATTGATGAACAAATAGTAAAAATGAAATAGGGTGGAATTCCAGTGAGGTTTCATCCTATAACAGCTACGGAATTTTCAGATAAATTCCCAGTTTTCAAACAGACCTTGAAGACATTTGGCTTTCAATCACCCACAGCAGAATATACTTCATGACACCTAGCATTAGAGCTTCAAAATACATGACATGAAAACTAACAGAACTATGGTGGTTGAGAAATGTCCCTCATAGGCTCATGTATGTAAACATCTGGTCCCTGCCAGTGATCCTGTTTGGAGAGGTTATGTGATATTTAGGGAGTCTATCTACGGCCTCGCCCCACATTAAGTTCATCCTCGCTGCTGTGGATCAAGAGGTGATCTTTCCATTTCTTGCCATCCTTCTTCCTCCCCCACAATAGTAGACCCCCCCCCATCTGTAAGCTGGGTAAACCTTTTCTTTCTTAGCTTGCCTTTGGCTGTGGGGTTTATCAGAGCAGTAAAAAGCGACTGAAAAGAACCCCAAGGAAAAGGTAGGCAAATCCACAATCACAGCACAGACTCTCGTGATTTCTCAACAGGAGAAGAACAAGTAAACAGCAAACCAGAAAAGGCACATAATAGTTGGAGCAACACCCTCAATCTGCTAGAATTTTTTAAACATTTATAGACTAGTCCACTCAACAAACAGAATACATTCTCACACATGCGTAAAAGCCAGATGACGAATGCACTCTGGACCTTTAAGCTAGCCTCAGAAATGAAAATTATTCCAAGTATATTCTTTGATCATAAGACATTTAATTAGAAATCAATCAAATAAAGGTAACTGGAAAACGACTAACACTTTCCAAGTTCTACCGCACATTCCTAAATAACCTACTAATCAAAGAAGAAACTAGAGCCAGCGTGGCGTTACATAGCTTAATCTCGGCACTCACAGGAATGGCAGGTAGAGCCTGCTAGTGAGGGCCGAACTGTGAAACCAATCAGCTAAACTGCCCCATGATTAGAAAGAAAGGTTTATTGGACATCAAATTGTCAATCGCCAAGGCTAGGAGACAGAGAGAAGAACAAAATGGCAAAATAAATAAATAAATAAAAGTATATTTTATATGACAGATGGCAGGGTGGGGTCTTTGAGTTGATATAGCCTGTTCAGATTCCTTGGGAACTAGACGCCATTGCCCAAGAGAGTTGACCTTTGGAGTCATATATTAAGGAAGGTTCCTGGTAGTTTAAATGAGGTTCCTGGAAAACAGGAACCCACCTTTAGGTTTCTGTTTACGTAACAACAATCCTTCTGTTTACCTAGGCAAAGTCCTTCTGGTCAGGACAGTGCCACCAGCACTGCCATTTTGGGGTGCCAGTTTGGATCTAACAAATCTCTAGGAGTTCAAGGTCATCCTGGGCTACTTAGTGAGTTCCAGGACAATCAGGGCTACAGAGAGAGACCCTGTCTCAAGAAATAGAAAATATTTAAGTGTTTTGAATAGTTGATGGTGTGGTTAAAAGGTAAGGAAAAGTAAACAAATGGATCACTTCCTTAGAAGACATAAATAATCAAATTCGATTCAAGAAGACTATCGGAAAAAAACTTGGGAGGTACTTAGCAAACTTGGGATAGACTAAGAGTCTTTAGAACAAAAACAAGGACGTCGTAAGGATCAGCTTCGTCAAAATGGAGAACTTCTGCTCTTCGACAAATCAAGGAAGTGAACAGATAGACCACAAAGTGGGGGGAAATATTTGCAAATTATACACATGACAAGAGACCCATATTTATAATATATTAAAAACAGCTATGGTATGTATCAGCCAGCTTAATTGTAAAATAAAACAATCTGATAAAACACAGAACAGATGATTTTTGTAAAACAAGATATTGGGACGGTTGAGTACACCAAATGAAAAGATACCGTTGTGGTCTGAATCCAGTGTTCTCCGAAAGGCTCACACGTAGTTCGCTTGATTGCCACCTGGTGAACTTTGGGGAAGTGACTGGATCTGCGAGCTGTGACCTAATCAGTGTAGTAATTCACTGATGGATCCACAATATGATGGCATTTATTGGGAAGCGACATTAGCTGGGGGAAGTGAAAAGAGTTAGACCGTGACACTGATCTCTCAGTGTCTCTCTGCTTCCCGGCCACCATTAGACAAGCAGTTTGCTCTGCAGGCTGTCATGCCACTACGGACTGCTTCCCAGTGGCTGAGAAACGAAGGACCCAGATAACAGTGGACTGAACTCACATCATGGGCCAAAAATACATTTTTCAAGTAGTTTTTTCTTTCAGTCATTTTGTCACGGTAATAAAAATTGCAAGAGATTCTCAATATTGTTAGTCTTCAGAAAAGTGTCGATTAAAGCCACAGTATAGCTATTTAAAAGGTTAAAACTTAAAGCTGGCACGACCACTATTGGTGAGGGCATGGAGCAACCAGAGCTCCATCTTTTCCCAACATTACTGCACAGTTCTCAACTTGTTAAGTAAGCGTTTATTGAACATCCAGTTATCTGTCATGTATGCAATGCCATGCTAGAACCAGACATGAGCAGTGTGGGAGAAAGCCAGTGGGCAGTGAAAGGAAAAGCCCATTTCAAATATTTGTGTTTGTTTGCAGTTTCTCCTTGAGAGAAGGAAGACGCTTTGGAAATAGTAGTGACGGCTGTACAATGTTGCGAATGTTACTGGTGACATGGAATCATAATTAAAGGTGGTGAATTTGTAAGTTTTAGCACAGTAAAATGTTCATTTGTACTCGACAGAGAAAAACAACCCTGCAGCTTTGCTTTACGGATTTGCAGGGACGATGTACCATTAGAAAAGTCAGGATAACTGTTCCATCTCATCTGTGGCAAAAACGGGAAGAAAAGTATTTATCTATAAATTCCTCTATGGGTTTAAGATGGGGCTGTTTTTGAATATCTTGACAGGAAAAAAGGGCAAAATTTAGATCCATTTTGGGATTATTTTATGTACCTAAAATGCTTGATCTATCAAGCACTTGTCTAGTAAGATAAAATTGCCACCAACTCCACTACAAATTGCTTCCCACACAGAAGCTATAAAAATACAAGATTTTGCACCTGTTAGCAAAATTATGAATTGAAATTTCTTGCATTCCAGTGCTAAGTTGCCCCAAAACTGTATGGTTGGCACACCTCCTCTTTAGAACTTACGTAACATTATTGGCTTCATTATTCTGAATACCTCTTTAGAAGCACTAGTTTGGTTCAGAATGATTGGCTTTTAGGAAATATTCCCAAAGTAACAGCCTAAAATGTATCATTAGTTCATTTCAGACATTTTTAAGCACATGGATGGGTGTTCATTTTATGTACATAAAATATTTACATATTTCTCTTTCTTGTGACAGAAATTGCTTTGGGGGAATGTATGCTGCTGCAAATGAGTACAATTATTTACGAAATACAGAATAAGAACAGAGTTGTGGATAAAGTGGATTTGACTAGTTTATCATGTTATATCCTACCATAAATGCAGAATAAAAGGTTACCCAATAGTTCCAGAAAAAAAGAAAGAAAAAAAAAGAAAAGAAAGTTTTATTCACACAGAGGATATAACTTGATACCTACCATGCTCCAGACCCTGGGTTCAATTTCAAGTTTAAACCAACAAAAAAAAAAAAAAAAAAAAAAGAAAGTGAGTTGCAGCCTGCGGAAATAGTGGAGCATTTCCTCGCATGCACAAAACCCTTGCGTTCCATCCCTGCATTACACAAACTAAATGCATGCCTGTAATTCTAGTTCCTGGAAAACGGAGGCAGGAGGATCAGAAATTCTGAGATCATCTTCAGCCACACAGCAAGTTTAAGGTCGGCCTGGGCTGCATGAGCCACTGTCTCATCAACAACAACAAAAACCTTACTTACCTTATTTTCAAAATATCACATGGTAAAAAAAAAAGTTTCTTACCTCCTTCCCCCATGAAATACAATTCACTTACAGTTACTAATTTGCAGAAAGCAATGGTGAGACTTACACGTAAAAGATAAACTCTGCATATTGTTTTCTTTTTTGGTTTTTCAAGATAGGGTTTCTCTTTGTAGCCTTGGCTGTCCTGGAACTCGCTCTGTAGACCAGACTGGTCTTTCAAACTCACAGAGTGAGTGTTGGGATTAACGTCATGCACCACCATCACCCAGCTGTGCATTGCTTTCTTTACATAATATGTATGTTAAAGTTATGAATAGAATATGGGGTATGGTAAAGTGTTTTAAATATAGAATCCTAGTGAAAATTCTAATGATGCTTAAATGAACTACCTGGCCCTAGTTTTGGCTTACATTTTTGTAGGAGACTGCTCTTTCACTTCCCAGCCACCCAGACCCAAATAATCACACAGTAACTTTATTAATTATAACACTGTTTGACCTACTAGCTCAAGCTTCTTATTAACTAACTCTCACATCTTAAATTAACCCATTTCTATTAATCTGTGTATTGGCACGAGCCTGGGGCTTACTGGTAAGGATCCAGTGTCTGTCACCTTTGGCAGCTACAAGGTGTCTCCCTGACTCTGCCTACTCTCTCTATATATATATTCCAGCCTGGCTATCTTCTTCCCTGCCATAGGTCTAAGCAGCTTTACTCGTTAACCAGTAAGAGCAACACATATACAGAAGGACATCCCACATCATACTTTTTACCATTCAATTCTCTACATAAGGGTTATAGATGTCTAATTAGAGGTTAAATGTGACTCAAAATAGAAATTTAATCATTCCATAGTAAATGTAGTTTGCTTAGCAGACTCTGAAAACATGAGATATTGTTGGAAAGGTATAAAGAGCTGAATCTCTGGTGGTGAGAATGTCAGGACCCATGAGTCTACACTAACCATTTGGCAAGCACTCCTCTCCAATATCACTGACTGTTAATAAATTGTTATTTATCTAAATTATAATCTTTCTTCTTCTGAAAGCAGTTACATTGTCTCATGCTACCTAAATACCACGCTGTCAAAAATTATTTTTAATCTACCAACAGAAAAGCAGAACCCTTAAGACAAAAGAAGTACCAGTCAAGGGTATCTATATAAACATCATCCCATTGTTCCACAGATCATTTTTCTGGCCCTTGGGGATGGTCCCTGTGATGACCACTCTTGATTTCAACTTGGCTACGTCTAGAATTAACTAAAACTCAAGTGGCTGGGCACACCTGTAAGGGGTTTTTCTCAATTAAGTACTTTGAAGTGTGAAGACCTACTTTTAATCAACTCTTTTGAGGTAGGAAGATCCACCTTTAATCCAGATCTTTTGTGTCAGGGAGATCCAACTGGACCACACATTCTACTGGCAGCTTATATAAAGGACATGGATAAAGAAAATTTGATCTACTTGCCTGTTTGCTTTGGCTCTCACTGGTACGTCCATTCCTTTACTGTCATTAGAGCATATGTCATTGGGACTATGGTGAACACCGAAGACCTGCTGAGACATTCAACCTTATGGACCAAACAACTGATGGATTCTTGGACCTTCTATTCACAGATAATCATTGTTGGACTAGCTGGACCACAGCCTGTAAGCCATTTTAAAAAATCCCATACATGTGGGACTTATGTATCATCTCTCTCTCTATGTCATTCTATACATTTTGTTCCTCTAGAGAAGCATGACTAATACAGTCTCTTACGCACTCTTCAATAACACCAGGTTGTTCATTAAACGTTCCAGTTAGATTCACTTTTTATAAGAGCCTACTATGTGCCAATCACTGTACCAAATGTCAAGTGCAATCAAAGAGAACACATGCCAAGTAGTAGACAGAGAGTGTTCAAGGAAAAGGGAACCATTTATGCAAAATCTCGAGGTGGGAAAGAGTTGGGCTGGTCCCAGAAACTGAAAGGCCAACAAGTTGAAGCTCTGTGGGTGGAAAGAAGAGAATGCGATGAGATTGGAGAGACTAGCAAAAGGCAATCCGTGCACGCCCCTGAGGGCACATTCAATTCTTAACAGTCGGCTCTCGAGCTCTTTCTTGGCAAAGATATTGGGGCAGAGTTTGGGAACAGAGTCCCGAGAAGTACATCTGAGCCATCAGTGTGGATGCTGCTGGCCAGAATCTAAGTGTTGACTTAAACCAAAGTGATAGGAGGGGAATAAACAGAAGTACCAGATTTGAGTTGTTGTTTGTTTTTTTTTTTTTTTAGAAAACCATAGATATGACAAAGTATTTAGATGTGCAAGATGAAGGAATGGTAAGGTTCCAGCTTGAATAAACTAAAGAACCATTTACTAAGCTGGAAATACAGGGAAGAGCAGGTCAGGCAAGGAAAATTTGAAGCGATTCGCAAGTTTGGCTGAACCAGCCATACATGGTGACATAACCCTGCCATCCTAGCTATTCAACAGTCTGTGCACCTGAGTGTGACCCAGTCTCACACTAAGCAAATTAGTACCAGGCAGACAGTTCAGTGGGTATGAAAGTCAGAAGAATTCAGTCCCTGGAACCCACGGACATGCCAAATTCAGTAGCATACATCTATAATGCCTGTAGGTGAGCCAGGAAGCAAAGACAGAATCTGCAGAAAGCACTGGAGCCAGGGAGCCTGGAGTGGGAGAAACACAGAAGCTAGAGACCCCACATTCTCAAAAACTCACAACTCACGAGTTGTCATGTGACGTCCAAATACATGCAGTGACTTTCCTCTCTCTCTCTCTCTCTCTCTCTCTCTCTCTCTCTCTCTCTCTCTCTCTCTCATACTCACAGGCACACAACCACATATGTGCAAATAAATACTAAACAAAATAAACACTAAACAAAGCAAAATAAACACAAACAAAAAATTAAAATGAAGGTCAGGCATGCCATTTTTCAGATGCTTTACAGAGACCAAGCAAAAGAGAACCACAACCAATCAGTGTTTATACTTAGGAGTTTGGAGACTACTACCAGTACAATATTGATAGTATTAATATCTATTAATAGTATTTAAAGAAATGTCAGGAAAAGTTTATATTTTGGAGGTTGCTGCAGGGGAGACTATGAAAAAACAGAGAAGGAACAAAGAAGGAGAAGGGAAAACAGACTATGTTAAGTACCGGAGGCTAAAAGCAGAGGCGAATCAACTGGAGAATGTGCAGTCTGAATGCTAATGAGAAATGAACAGTGACTGTTGGGGTGGACATCACCAGGGTCAGGGAGGGCCTCGACCAGGCAGCTTCAGGAGGATACAGAAGAATGGAGAGTGATTGCAGAGCGCGCAAAAGGAAGCACTTTGCATCAGCACAAAAGACTTTTCTCTTGTAGGAGAGCACAGAAAAAGGAAATTGAAGAGGAGACAAATTTGGAGGAGGGAGATGGAATTGGAGGATGAGCTAAGTTTTAAATGCAGTGAGATTCCATTAGCTCCAGAGCATCTGAGTAAAACTACCTTACGGAGGGCTGGGTTAAGCTTTAGAATCATGTACATGTATCTCTAGCCCATATGTCCTTCTAACATACTCAGTCCTCCTCCAGTCCATCCTGAAGGTTGTGCAATAAAAGAAAACGCTTAGCCCACGGCCCCTCTTTCACACATAAGTCCTAGACTATTCCTAAGCTGGCAACAACTACTGGATGCTCCCTCGGGAATCTTCAAACCCCTTTAGTTCTTCGCCTGAATTCTTGGGGACTTCCTGAAAACTTAATTTTTCTAAGTGATATTTTTAGTGGTATTGGTCTGACACATCAGAATAAGGAGCCATTGGAGACCTCAGAAAGCCGAATGTGACATAGTATGTTTCTTTGTTCCTTCTCTGAGCGACACCTCACTGTTGATTGTTTTCTGTAGATTTTGCTAAATAAATCAGGAACTTAATCCTTCCTAAAGCGAGATAGTGTGGTCTTTCCGACAACTCTTGAACCAAGCATTTCCTTTGGGTAAGAAGCAAGGAGACACTGTGAAAGTAGAAACAGTGGGGGGCCGCGGGGGGGGGGGGGACGGGAACCATTATATGCACCGGAGGAGCTTCCTCAGCATTTGTGAAGCCTGAACATTCTTCATGGGAGGTGCCTTCTAAGCAACATGTAGGTATATCTTACATACATACCTCCTCCAATAAGTTTCCTATCTCATATGGACTGATTCATTTCTCAACAGCAAAGGCAGAAGCCGGGCATCCCATCAAGAACAGATAATGTGTGCTAAGTTCAGCTCCAGCATGCTAGAAGAAATGAGATTTTTTTCCCTCCTTTTTTTCTCTTTCTTTTCTGTTGCTATGCTGAACACATCCACTGATTCACACAGGGTTTCTCTGTCCTGAGAGAGACTATAAGTTTGGTACAAAGGAGCAAGGACAGGCCATGGACAGAATGTAGGAAAGAACATTTTGGAATATGTCCATCTTGCTGTGTTTTCTAGAAAAGCTCTAACAAGGTGCCACCCAAATCTATTTTCTAAGTTCTGGAGATTAAAAGTGACAACCTGTGACATCCCTGTCCTAGCCTCTGGTGATATGGTAGCAACCTTTGACATCCCTGTGCTAGCCACTGGTGGTATAATGGCAACCTTTGACATCCCTGTCCTAGCTTCTGGTGGTATGGTGACAACCTGTGACATCCCTGTCCTAACCTCTGGTGGTATGGTAGCAGCCTGTGACATCCCTTTCCTATCCTTTGGTGGTATGGTAGCAACCTGTGACATCCCTGTTCTTGCCTCTGGTGGTATGGTGACAACCTGTGACATCCCTGTCCTAGCCTTTAGTGGTATGGTGACAACCTGTAACACCTTTCTTGCAGCTCTATAGAGCTACCCTCTGTCATCATATAGCATTCTGCTTGAGGATCTGTTGTGCATATAGCCATCTCCACATAAAAGTAACTATATTAGTTTGAAACCCACTTAATATGCCCTTGTTTTCACTAACTCCATGCATTTCAAATTCATGTTTTGGAACATGATTTGTTAGGACTTTCAATGTATCTTTTTTAGAGTCCTAATTCCATGATAACATTCGTTATCACAGAAAGGAAAATAACAGTGAAGGATAAAGGTATGGGAAGCTAGTAGCCCTCATTACTATTTCTGTGGCCCCAGGTAACGGCAAAGGCCATCAAGATCAGTACGGCCCTAGCGGCGGCATGGCTAGTGAACCTGATCTCGGACCCAGGATGCGGCCCAGCCCACTGGAGTCTGCAGGGTACTCAATGGTAACCGGAGCCATGGATATTATCACAGACCCTGGCTACTGTAGGACCAGAGACTCAGGCATGGCCCTTGGCAGCAGCCTGATCTGGACATCGCCATGGCCTGGGATGGCAAGCAGACCTCTAACATCTGCCCAACCCTCTCCATTCACCTCTCTTCTTTTATGTGTCTTTCCATGATGTATGAACCATTCTGCTTCTCTAACATCATGTGAGTGTTGGGTTCAAATCCAGTCCTCTGTAAGAATAATAGTGCTTTTAACTGCTAAGCCATCTTTCCAGCCCAGTGTTCCTAATTTTTTTTAACTGACTATGTACTAAATAAAAACCAGTTTTACGTTCATTTTACGTTTTATAAATGAGTCAATATTTTGACAATGATAGTTTTATTCTTTGATGATTTCATATATGTATATACTTATCTTGGACATATTCACCCCAGTTCCTCACTCGCAGCTGCTTTCTTTTCTCTCACTTATCTGTATGTGTTTGTATGTGCGCAGGTATATATTACGGTGCTCGTGTGGAAGTCAGAGAACAACTAGAGGGAGCTGGTTCTCTCCCTTCACCTGTCAAGCCATTCCATGTAATGCAGGTTGGCCTGGAACTCACAGTGGAGCTGCCGACAATGACTTTAAACTGGTCCCCTGGCCCCACCTCCTGGGAATTACAGGTGTTCTCCCATACCAAGCATTGCACCATTTCTATAGTTATTCAAAGTGAGGGACGCGTGCCTGTAGCTCCGTATGTGTAAACATTTACATACACCCGAAGCATGTGATCTTACTCTACATATGATTCTTCATCCCCTAAATCTTTCTGCATGTACCCCTTTCTTTTAAGAGCAAACGGTGGGCTATGTAGGTGGTTCATGGGTAAAGGCACTTGCTATGAAGGAAAATAGGCTGAGGTTTAGTCTCAGGACCTACATGGTGGAAGAACTGACTCCTGCAAGTTGTCCTATGCCCTCACACATATAAATAAATATACACAGATAAATAAATAGATGTAATTAAAGAAAAACAAAGACTTTGGAGCTGACTCACAAGTAGAGGCACTCGCCACCAACCTGAAAATCCTCAGGACCCACAGGGTGAGAGGAGAGCATCAGCTCACGCAGGTGGTTCTTCGTCTTCTATACATGTACTATTGTGTGTGTGTGCACGTGCGTGCGCGCGCACACACTCACTCTCTCTCTCACACTCACACACATACACAGATTCACACACACTAAAATAAAAATGAATGAATAAATGGAGGGGGGAGAGAGAGAGAGAGAGAAAGCATCTCTGTGAGTTTGATGCCATTCAGGGCTACACAGGGAGTGAGCACCTTGTCTCAAAACAAAATTAAAACAAAAACTTACCTGAATATAACTGTAATATTTTAAAATATCCACCATGTAAGTAACAATCAAACATAGCCTTTAATGTCCTTCAATCCAAAATAGTTTTTTATTTCTCATGATATGAATAGGTTTTCAGTTTTATAGGAAATCCCACAACTTGAAATTCATGACATGGATATTTTGGGTTTTATTTTGAAACAGGTCTTGCTAGTAAGCTTGAAACTCACTGTGGTGGTTTGAATGAGAAATGTCCGCTATAGGCTCAGGTATTTGAACATTAGGTCCTCACTGGTGGTGCTGCTGTGAAGGAGGTGTAGCCTCGCTGGGGAAGCATGGACAATACAGATTACTTTAAGACTGAGTATCTTCTAACCTTTCACCTAGCAGTATTTATATCAACTTAGTAATCTTAATAATTATTATATTAGCTAGCCAAATAATTTTCTAATTCTATCAGTCTGTCCACATTTCCTAGCTATTGTTCTTCTGGTCAGAACTTTCTCAGCTAGGTGCGGTGTTAAATGGCTGCAGTCCCAGTTCTTTTATCAAAGTTTTATTCTTTGATGATTTCATATATGCATATAAATGGAAAAAAAACCAAAGTCAACCTGGTTTTACGTATACTGTTTAGCCCTATCTCAAAGGACAAGCAAACAAATGACACAGCCCAAGAGCTTGCTCTCTTCTCTTATACTCCCCCCACTTTTGGAATATTTTTGTATATTTTTTAATTTCTCTTAAGTTAAATATGTGTAGAACTGCCATTATTTCACCGTTGTTCAGATTGACCTACTGTGCTCAGTAAGATCTCCAGTTTGGCTTCGATGTTCTTTGAGCTGTCCCATCAGCTTATGAATATTATTTTGGGTGAATGTATTGTATTTGAATAATCATAAAAATAGCTCCAGGTCTTAAAGAATATTATCTCTCTCAAAGGACTTATCTTGCAGCAAAAGATTAGAATCAATGGCAGTCGTAAAGCATCTTTAACCCAGTTCAACTAATGAAATTAGAGAACTTGAGAGAGGAGGGTTCAACTCTCTGGAATGGTTGGTCAATTTCCAGCTGACCCCTTCTTCCTAGATAGTTCTTTGGTTCCCAACCCAAAGCCTGACGCCATTCCCCTTGACCTCAGATCTCCATTTTATCTCTATGACTGTTAATTGTTCAAAGTTCTGTGCAGCATCCCAGCTACCTCTCTGAACAACATGGGCCCAAGTGTTTTACTTACCTCTCCAACTTTCCTTCTCCTAGATCTGTCTCTTTGATTCTTTCTTGTCATGTTACCTCTGAGCAAGCGAGAAACACTATTTAGTCTGAGCCATATGTGACTGAGCATACCTACAACCAATCACTTGGAAGACTGAGCAGGAGGATCTTAAGTTTTATTGAGTTCATGGGCAGCTTGGGATATATAGTAAATTTAAGACCAGCTTGAACTACATACTCCCTTCCCCCCGCCCCCTGCTTCTTCACTTCAGTCTGCTTCCAGGCACACTGGTTCTCTTGTGCATACCACACCTTCACCACTCTGACTTTTCACTTACTGTGCTTGTCTGTTGATCACTATTAACTACTCCAACACATTGCCCCTTGATCTATTTGCTATCTAATCATCAGCGTTCATGTCCAAATGTTTTTTGACCAGGCATATCTTCCCCAGTCTAGATAGGGTCTCAATTACTGAATGTCTGAACTTCCTCAGTGTTCAAAACTTTTAACTGTAGAGACGGACAAACAGTTCTGTGAATAAAAGTAACAGCTGGGTAAGCCTAGCTGAGTTCAGCCTGATGGCCTGTGTTCGAGTTCCGGGACCCACAGTGGAAGGAGAAAACTGACTTCTAGAGATTGCTCTTTGACCTCCACTGTGAGCCCACACTAACACACATCCATCTTACACACACACACACACACACACACACACACACACACACACACACTTTTAAAAACTTGATTTATGTATCTGAGTAATGTATATTATCACGTGTGCTATATGAAGGCACAACAGGTTTTGTCTCATTTGCTCAGACACTGCATGCTCAGTAACTTCTTACAGAGACAGTCAACAAAAGTGAGATAAATACAAAGTATGTCAATCTTTGAGGGTTTTTTGTTTTTTTGTTTTTTACCCCCTGGGTCACTTTATGCAACTAGCCCATCTATTTCCAGTCTGTACCTGGTGTTCTGTTGAGGCAGCTAAAATTTCCTGGCTTTTCCCTTTGAAGTTTAAGAAAAACAGTTTTGGTTTCCATCTCTCTATGGTCACACAGAATTCATTTCAACGAGAAGTTATTTTTAACCAAAGAAAGACTATTCTTCAGTAAAACTTTCAAACCAAAAGATTGCCATAGTTTCAGTGTAAATATATTCAGTGAATGTGGTGAAAAAAATAATTTAGATTCTTGACTTCTAATTAGCTCTAACTCTTCAGAAAACGAAAAATAGAACCATGATGAAGTCAAAATAATGCATACAGTAAATAACGTTGCAAATACTTTCTTTGGCTTAATATAGACTTCAGTGGTACAATAAATTTCCATCTGTTTAACATTTGATAATAAGAGACAGCTGCGGCTTTAAAGTCTATAGGCAAGATGCCAATAAATAATAGGAATTCAAATTGATACTGTAAGTTTTTGTTTTCGAGACAGAGTCAGCTTCCATTATTATAAAGCTGCATAAGTTGTACCAGTTTTTTGTTTTCAAATGTTAATATGCTTGGCTTTGCTAGTTTTCTTTCTTTAGCCCTAGAAGAGCACGGGAATGTCACCTGTTTCACTTCATCAGCTCCGTGTCATTCATTGTGCGGCTAGCCGGCTTCCTTAAACGGGGTTGCCAGGTCACAGTCCACAGGCCCTGGGAGCTTTACATCAGCTCCGGTTCTTAGGGACTGAAGTCTGCCTGTGCTGGAGAAACAGGAAGTTGTTAGGCAGGAGGCAGGCACCGGTGACAACAATCACCTATGCTCAGGGTGAGGGTGGAGTATCTTTTCCTCTAACTGACTGTTAAGTGTCCTTCTCAAATTACCCTTCACTTTCTGTAAAACTCGCCAGAGAAACCAGGAACCAGCCAGAATTGCTGAGTCATGGTATGCATCTCCTTTTAGGTGAATTAAAACAAATGTGGCTGACTATAATACTAAATTCTCTGCCCAGGACGATTACCGGCAGCCACGTTTTGAACATGTGATATCTACAAACGCATGACTTCCAGCCGAGCATATGATGATGACTCTTCCCTCTAAGAACATGCATGAGTGTCCTCTTTAAAACCCCAGACTTTGTTCAGAGTTCTACTTGGGAAACATCCCAGCGTGTGCCTCGCTTGCTGCAAGAACACTTTCTTCACTTTTCTGTTTCCTAGTTGTGCTTACCAGCTTGGACTCACCAAGAACCAAACCCCACTGTGTCCCATTATAAACGCGGGGACAAATCAAGGGCAAGGGCACCCCATTTAAAGGCCTTGTGAGAATAAATCTCCCTTCTCTGCCAACGAAGAAGACGGGCTGCCTGGAAGAAGCAGAAAGCAGCTGAGTTGCCAGGAAGAGGGTTAGACCAATTGAGTCACTTGGAAAAGATACTCTCCAGCCTGTTGAGCTGCCTGCAGGCTAAAAGTGTGCTTCGGTTTCCCGGCTTTTGTGAGTTGTCATCCATGCTGGGTGGACCTTGGTTATGCAGCTGTCTTTGAGTCATTTCAGCTTCTGTAAAAACCCCTCACCCCATGTGTCTGTAGGTAACCCCAATAAAACCCATCGGTTCACCAAGTTGGACTTTGGTCTGTTATGTGTTCTCTATGTGGGGTGAGTCCCCAGGGAAGGGTTTGCCACAGAGCAATGTCAAATGGAGAAACCAGTGTGTTTGCTATGTAGACTTAGAAATGAGGGCTTTCAGACCAGGGAGATAGTTGCTTGCTGCCACACTTTGGATGGCCAAAGTGTGGATATCAATCCCTGGGATTCATTCACATAAGGAAAGAGTGCCAATTCCACAAGTTATGCGCTCTCTCTCTCTCTCTCTCTCTCTCTCTCTCTCTCTCTCTCTCTCTCTCTCACACACACACACACACACACACACACACACACACACACAAATTGATGCAGCAAAAATAATACAGTTGAGGACATTCTTGGTTACAATGACAAAGAACTCCAACTTCTCCCCTAATTGGTAGACGCCACTGCCTAACCAACTTCTAGCACCTCTTCAGGTGTTACCTAGAATGTCTTGGCAGTAATAACCAAAGCTCCAGTCCTCCTCCTCCTTTCCCAAAGCCTGTTCCTCCCATTCTTCTAGCTGCTTCAGCTACAAATGGAATCCCACCTGGGTCTTCAATGCCATCCACATCCCGACGGACGAGCAAGCCCTCTCAGCAGCACTCAGCGTGTACCCAGAATCTCAGTTACCACTGTAGCCTCTTGCCTGGGACTAACTAATCTTGGTTGCATTCTCTCCAGCCTACAAAGCTCTTCTCCACACAGAAGCCAGGGTTGTTCCTTTTAACTGTAAATGACATTGCCTTTGGCTTTAAAGGCCTAAGCAGTCTCCTTGTTTATTCTGCTCTGATCTAACTGGCTCCTGGGATTTCTCTCTCTCATGCCAAGCCTGCACCTGTCTCAGAACCTGAATGCGGTGCACGGGTTACCTGGGAATCCTCCTCTAAAACTCTTGTTGCTTGCTCCTTCCTTTCTTCAAGCTTCTACTTATAGAAGACCTTCATGACTTTTTTTTTCAGTACCTCATTCCCTTTCCCACAGCACTCTAAAGATTCATGTAGGAATGTAGGATAAGTATACATTTTTTTATCTAGGACAGTCTTAATTTAACCTATGTTGCTCAGATATAACTATGAATAATTACCGTTCACATGCTCTTGTTTGCTGAAGTGGTTGTTCTAACCTTACCACGTTTTATAATTCTACAGCTTTCAGCATCATCCAATACACTGGGGAGAATGACTTGTCTGTTTTCCCCAGTAATAGCATTACTAAGAATCTGCGATTTGTTTTCTTCTGTACCATTTAACACTTAGACACACCGAGAACATGGCATGCAAAATAAGTAAATAAGCCTAGAATGCTGATGCTCAAAAATGTGTTGAATAAATAAAGGGGTTAGTGACTATCTGATTTATATCCCGTGTTCCGCTAAGTTCCGGGAAAGACAAATATGGCAGCTGTCAGTACACAAGCCTCATCTGAGAAACTCTGGTTTCATTGGCCTTGGACACAGATTCCAAATGGATATACAATGCATACACTCAGATGTGAAGTGGCTCAAATAAGTCTCAGGTGCTGGCCAGGTTGAAATCCTTGGGCTGAACACTACCTAGAGGGAGAACCAGAGGAAGGAAGATGGCAGACACCACAGTCATTCCTCCACTCAGCCAAAAGCACAATCTGAGTGTGGACAGCGATGAAAACTTTAAAGCTACAATGAACTTGGACAACAGCGCTGGCCAGGGTCTAATGAACTCAATTCCTAAATTCTGTTACTTGGTGAAAATGATAAAAATCTTGAGGCACTTGAGTGATAGAGGAAGAAGGCCTAGGAGTTCACACTCATCCACCGCTGCATAGTGAGTCTGAAGTCAGACCCTGTCTCAAAAGAGAAAAGGGGAAAATGGGGGGCAGTCCTCACAAATAATGTTGGTTTTTTTCGGATGCTAAACAGTTAACATGTAAAGTATTTATGGTCTAAAATGTCTTCTAACGATTTAAGAAATGAGAAATGGGGTCTTGGACTGGGGGAAAATGAGCCACTCAAACCTACTCAGTTTATTTGCTTTGCAACCAAACCCACACACACAACCCTAATTATAGCCTTAGAATAAATTCCCATAAGCAGAAGGCTGCTAATTCAGATGATTTGTGTATATGCTTATCCGGATCTTACTGGAGGATCTCACTTTTATAAAGCATAGGGTTTCTTGTGGATGGAGAGACAGTTCAACAGTTAAGAGCACTTGCTGCTCTTGCAGAGGACAGGGGTTTAGTTTCCACCACCCACATGGCAGCTCACAACCACCTATAACTCCAGACCAGGAGATCCAACTCCTTCTTCTGGCTCGTACAGGCTCTTCCAACCAAGCTAAACTCAAATACATACACATAAACCTTTTTTTTTTAAAAAGTAGGTTTCCTATTTTATGTTCCTATTTAATTTTAGATGCACTCTAAGTAGAAACAACTGTATTTATAAACATTTTAAGGAACAATACTTAAACATAGTTCAGGAAGTCTGAAGCTAATATTTCTCTTCTGACAATAAAATGAACCTCCTTTCTGAATATTTTTAAGCACTGTTCCTGTATATATCTACTATGTTACTTACCATAGTTTATGTATTTGTTTTCTTATTTAGCCACACTTTTCATCCACCTCCTCCTGGCTCTCCAGTGTTCCAAATGATGAAAATCTCTTAGAATAGTAGTGTCTCGGGAGCACCAGTATCCACTCCCCTGCCTGGTTTGAGATTCCAATTCCAGAGATTTGGGCTAGGACTGCCGAACTTGTAACAGGCTTTCCTGATGCCTCTGGGTGGTAGGCTCCCCAGTTTCACTATGACAAACTGAGAAGAGTAGAGGCTGTCTTAACATACATCACGTAACTACTGCATAGCGATACATACTTGGAAAGGTATACAAGTCTGAATACAAGAATAGGAAAATATCTGGGGACTTCTTTGAGGGAATCACCTCATAGAGACCCCGAACCAATTACATTAGAAAGCACTTTCAGTATATGCAGCAAGAACTACTTAGCAGGTCCACACTGGAGGGAAAGAAGAGCTCACCAGATTTTCTGAATCGCACAAAAACAAAAAGGTCATCAGGTGACGAGGCAATATACACTGCACGTCTCAGATTACCGGAAGAGCATGTGACTTGCACGTCTCAGATAACCGGAAGAGCATGTGAATTGCACGTCTCAGATAACCAGAAGTGTGTTAACTTGCACATCTCAGATTACCAGGAGAACGTGTGAACTTGCACATCTCAGATAACCAGAAG
>NC_022009.1:111750562-111753517 GCF_000317375.1 Microtus ochrogaster
CACATCTCAGATAACCAGAAGGATGTGTGAACTTGCACATCTCAGATAACCAGAAGGATGTGTGAACTTGCACATCTCAGATAACCAGAAGAGCATGTGAACTTGCACATCTCAGATAAACAGAAGAGCATGCGAACTTGCTGAAACATTTAGCATTTATTGTACTGGGATTTTATGTTTAATTTTCTCCCAGGTCTTTACCTTTAGTTTCCCAGGCACAAGTACTTGCTGCCTCACTAGAGGCAAAGGGACAAAAGTGAATTTCAAGAGAGAGAAAAGATTCTAGGAAATGTTTTTCCAAATATGGAATGGTCTTCCGTCGTTTTTAGAAAATATGACTTTTAAGTATCCAGTTACCAAACATATTTAGGAAAACCCTTAAGCCAACCTAAACCATCCACTATTCACACAGCCATAGGAAACAAAACTTAAACTTAGCACTCATAGATAAGGCGATCCTGACTTACGATTGCACAGTTGTGTTGTCCATGTGCCCTCAGCTCTGCACTTCCACAGGACAGGGCCTCTGTTTGAATCTCAAGTCTTTCCTGAGCTCTCCTGGCCACGCTGGTCATCATCTCCTACTTGGTGTGGCAACCAAAACTCATTCTACTTCCTGGAGAAGCGTGTTGGGAAGTTAACGAGTACTAATAATTGCAAAAACCGAAAGCAACAGGATGCCGACATTTAGACTTGATAACATTTACTGTTGAAGGAAATGAGAACTAGAGGCTTTGAGTCACTTGAAGTTTCAGAAGGAAGCCTTAGTTCTTACGTGAAACAGTGAGTATTAGGGGGACTGTTAACAAACTGATCCGCTATGCAGAGGCAGATCCAGACACCAAGAATCATGAAAATTGGCACTGAAAAGAATGCCTGGAAGTGAAAATATTTCCATCCTATATTCATATTTCAGAAGAATTAAATGACTTATAAAAACATATGGCCAGCCGGGCGGTGGTGGCGCACGCCTTTAATCCCAGCACTCGGGAGGCAGAGGCAGGCGGATCTCTGTGAGTTCGAGACCAACCTGGTCTACAAGAGATAGTTCCAGGACAGGCTCCAAAACCACAAAGAAACCCTGTCTTGAAAACCAAAAAAAAAAAAAAAAAACCATATGGCCACAATAAAAGGTATATATATATACACACATGCTACATGGTATGTCTTCCAGTTTTGAAAAACGTCCGCTAAGATGCCATAGGCCATACATTCTCCCTCTATGTTTGCTCATGCTTAATCCATTGACTTGAATTAAATATTTTTTTAATTAATTGAGGGCAGTGATATAGCAGTCACAGTGAAAGCCTGGTGACATTAGTTTGATCCCCAGAATCCATGTAAAGCTGAATCCATAAAGTTCTTATTTCCACAATATGCTATGTGTGCACCCATACACACACACACACACACACACACACACACACACACACTGTGCTCTGCACACACAATAATAATTTTTAAAAGTTAATTGGCATGTTCAGTGAGGAGAACTAGTTAACCAAAACATGTTATAGTTAGCCAGCTACTTCCTTAATTTCCCTTATGGGTATTTTTAGGACCACTCTGTGTGCATATATTATGTCACTTACCAAAGTATATGTATTTGTTTTCTTACTTAGCCACACCCTTGCTAACTTGTGCTAACTTGGAAAGCTATTTATAGTATAACATTAGGTAAAATAATATAAATATACACTACTGTCATAAGGTAAAAAAGTACTTGAAAATAAGGCAGAGAACATAATTATATCAAAATGCTAAAAGGAGACTTTAGGAGATTCAAGTATAGGTATTGCTTCTTCTCTCTACTTTCTATTTCCTTTAATAAATGTTTCTTGATCTAATAATAGTTTGAAATATCAGGACTTAGCAGAAAACTGGTATAGGAGTTGATACATTCTTTTATGATAGTGCTTGCATTTCTGACACACAAAGTCATTACTATCTAAGTTGTAAACTATTGGAGCAAGAACACTCAGAAGAAGGTAACTTATGACGGTTGATGTACGAGCCAAGACTATGTTCAGCTACATTCTCCAGGAAGCAGTGGAGTCGAATTCAGGCTTATTTGGGGGACAGTAGTAGCCATTTCAGGACTGCTGGAGCGCCTTCAGGATATCACGAATGACCCGGGTTCCTCCTTTCCTTCCAAGCATCCTCAGCCTATGGCTTCCCTCTTCATGTTTTCCACATTAGGCTCTCTCTTATTTTTGTCATGAGACACTATTTCCATCTATGTGTCAGAAGAGGAGCGTGAGGGAGGGAGCTGGAGGGAAGGAGAGGCTCAGTATTAGAAGACTTACTTTTCTACCATTTGACCAGTTTCTAGAATTGTCATCTCCTTGTGGGCACCCCTAACTGCATGACATCTTGGGATGTTAATTTTTTAGCTAGGCAACCTGACACCCTTCATTCTCAAGAGAAAAAAAAAAGGAATGAGAACTTTCCAATAAAGGAGGAAAGGACAGGTGGAACTGTATGGCTCAGTTCTCCCCTCTTCTCATTGAAGAGATATACCCTACCCTCCCTAGAAAACCCCACAATTTCAGTCAGTTACTAGGGGAAGCGCAGAGTGCAGGCTCTAAGAGCCCTCATGACAAACCTGGTACTTCCCATCAAGTGTATGAATCCACGCTCACTTCAACAGCAAATATATTGAAATTGGAAATGCAATGAGATTAACATGGACCTCTGCGAGAATGACAAAAAAATTCACAAAGCATTCTATAATTTTTAAACATTCATATTCCAAACTTTAAAAAATCTTTAATTTTATGTGTACAATGTTTTGCTTACACGTATGTATGTGTACTATGTCTGTGCCTGATACTCATTAAGGTAAGAGGCATCTGATCCTCTGGAACCGGAGCTACAAAATGTGAGCAAACATGGGTCTATTGAGCAGGGATCCTGGGTCCTCTGCTACAGCAGAGCAAACATGGGTCTATTGAG
>NC_022009.1:111753756-111755640 GCF_000317375.1 Microtus ochrogaster
CCCTCCAACTTTTTTTTTAAGAGTA
This sequence comes from Microtus ochrogaster, assembly GCF_000317375.1. Taxonomy (NCBI): domain Eukaryota; kingdom Metazoa; phylum Chordata; class Mammalia; order Rodentia; family Cricetidae; genus Microtus; species Microtus ochrogaster. The sequence goes on from NC_022009.1 coordinate 111,753,782, forward strand.
TGAGAGTTCCAATGTTCTGAAAACCAGTATTTAAAGAATAAAACTAGCTATGAAAGGCACATCTAAGTATCAAACCTTAGTTGAATTAAGGTAAGTTACCCCTAATAAATGACCCACAACCTTTCATAGAAAGAATCTAACAAAGTTAGATGCTGAACTTGGTCATGTGACTTGCTTGGGTCAATGAAATATAAGTAATCACAAAGCAAGCAAAAGCAAAAGCTTCCATACTGAGGCTTGTTCTCTTGTAACCCAGATTATCCTTTTATGAGGAAGCCCTGACCAGCCAGAAAGAGAATCCACACAGAAGAAAAAAGTTTCTGTCTTTGTATTTTCCACGTCCTCAACTTATTTCTGCATGAGACTCCAGCGCCAACCTCACTCTCTAAGGCCTCTGAGGAGACTAGCCAGGCCCCGGCCATCATGCTGTACAAACGAGCTCCTGGTACTGTGTCCTGACAGGAGTCCTGAGGAAAAAGTCTGGAATCACCAACAAATCAGTTATTGTCTTAAATAACTACGTTTTGGTCTGATTACACAGCAGTAACTGAAACGTTACTAAAAGTATAAGGAATGTATAACAAAAAAAATGGTTGGACGAGAATGGAATTTTAAAAATAGCACAAAAAGCAAAGCAAACCAACAAAATAGATGAGACAAAAAATAAACAGTAAGATGATAGCTTTAAACCCAAATATGGTATGTCCAACCTGACTGAACATGAGGGCTGCATGTGTGCTCCCGGGTTAACTCTGAATGCAGTCCAACATAAAAATGTAAAATTACGTTAAAAAAATTGTTTTTGCAAAAATTTTTGGTAATCATTAAGCTTGTAGGTGAAGTTGCTACAATTTTTAAAAGCTGGAAATACTACGATCTTAATATATATATATATATATATTTTAAAACTAGAATTATATTTTAAGTACTGGTTTCTGAATTCTGCTCCAACCTTCCCACCTCAGTCTGAGGGCCTTGACTTGATGCAATCTAAAACACTGCTGGGTGATCATTAATCAGGCTTATCAGTGTCATAAAACCTGGGAACTACAGCCTCGTCTTCGTGTCTATTTTCCCAGGATTCCAAAAATGGAACAACTGCAACCTTTTCATTTTTCCCGAAAGTCCCACTATACTAATTTAATATAGTATTTCCTTCCTACTAAGGGAAGGCCTATTCAACACATGAAGTTACAACCTGCCGGTCCTTTACAATGCAGATGAGAGTTTCATGTCCATTTTTGAGGTTCCCCCCCCCCCGCCATTTCTGAGTGCAGGCGTGGGGTCTGGGTGACGAGGGGCTACTGCTACAGGACACGCTCGGCGCGTCCGAGATGCTCTGAGCTGTTCCATGAATTAGTCATCCCGGGTCCGTGGGCTGTGAAACACGCGCACATGCATCTCTATTGTGAAAACCCCAGCGCCGGCTTCCCGAACTGGCGGAGGCAGAGTCGGTGTCCGAGAACAGGCGGCGGGGCGAGCGCAGCCTTCCCGCCCGTCCGGCGCGGGGCCGGAGGCGACCCGGGTCTCGAGGCAGCGGCGGCCGCCACTCGCTTCCCCCTCAAGCAGCCGGAGGCGTCCACAAACAAAGGCAACCGCACCGAAACCGGTCGTTCCGTTTCACGTCCTGTCTCGCATCGCGTGCCCTGCTCTCCGCGGGAACACCGTGACCCTGCGTCCGTCCGCAGGCAGGTGGAGCCCGTCCCACGCGGTGCGCGCCGCCCCGCCCCACACCCACCCAGGCTCCCCGCCTGCACGTACAGACCCTCGGGACCCTCCGAGCGGCTCTCCAGGGGACACGCCCCCTCCCGGGAGCACCGAGCCGCCGCACGCACCAACGGGCGCGCGGGCGAGCGGGC
>NC_022009.1:111755755-111767629 GCF_000317375.1 Microtus ochrogaster
CCTAAGCTCCGCCCCCCCAAGACGAGAACGCCGCGGGAGGAGGAGACCGGAAGCCGCTTAAAACCGAGCTGAAGCTGACAGGAGAGCGAGCCTGAGCCCGGAGCGCCGCGGCGGCTATCGGCGCTCTGGTCCGCGGAATGACCCGCCCGCGGCTCGCCGCGTCCGCCACCCACGACCCCTAGGACACCGGACACCACTCGCCCTCGGCTCAGCCCCGCCGGCGCAGACCCGGTCCTCCAAGCCGAGCGTCTCTGGTCCGTTCTCAGGGCAGCCCGCCTGAGGTAAAGGGGCTGCGAGCCGCGGAGGGACCCCCCAGCGGGATGGCGGGCGCCGGCCTCGCCGCCCCAAGTCCCCGCCAGGACAGCGGCGGCTCCGACCGCCCGTGGGAGCTGGTCGCGCAGGCGGCCGTAGGTGGCGGGGTGGCATTGGGGTAGGCTCCGGTCACCGGGACTGGGGCAGGTGTCTCGATGGGCCGGCGCCGGAGGGTTGCGGGGACACGGGCGACTCGTCCCCTCCTCCCTTCCCCCCGGGGACGAGCCACCCGGGCAGCCCCTGCGGGAGGGCTCGGCGCTGCGGGACAGTTCCGGACGGCGAGTGTGCCGGGCTGCAGCCCAGAAGTTTGCAGGCTGTGTTGGTGGCAACTTTGAGTGCGCACGGCTCCCCTGCCTCTTGCCCGCCACCCGGGCAGCGCCGGCTGGGGCTCGGTCCGGCAGCCCCGGTAGCAGGGCTGGAGGAAGGGTGAGTGGCTTGGGGGAGGTGGGGAGGTCGGGTCCTGAGATGGACCGTGAGTGTGTGAGTGTGTGTGTGTGTGTGTGTGTGTGTGTGTGTGTGTGTGTGTGTGTGTGTGTGTGAGGGGGGAGCGGTTCTGAGAACAACGTGAGGGCGGGGATTGCTCACCCACACCCCGGAGTGCGGAGCCGGGTGGAACGGGCGCGGCGGACGGTGCTGGCTGCGCAGACCGTCGCGGCCGGCAGGAGGCGTCGCTCGGACCCGGGCTCGGCGCCCGGGCGTCTCCCGGCGGACTGTTTGGAGCGGGCGGTTTCCATGGGAGGTGTGATCAGCCGGGAGTGCCAGACGACCCGGGCGTCAGGAGGTGAAGGGTAGCGCGGTTGGGTTGCCTGCCGCGGGCGACCGGAGGGGAGGAAACGTCCTTCCAGTCTTTATTTTTCTGTTATGCAAACTAATTGAGGAACTGCTGCTTCCGTACTCCTCTGTTTCCCGGTTCTGTTTCCGAGTTGGGTGAAGGGGGCAGTAAGAGGAAAAGTTGTGTGCGTGCGTGTGTGTGTGCGTGCGTGTGTGAGAGAGCGTGCGAGTGTGTGTGTGTGCACGTATAAATAAGATGGCTTTAGTGTTTTGCCTGGATTGTGATAGGAGTGGATAATGTGCGTGCGTGGGGGGAAGGCACAGACCGGTTCGATACGGAGAGGGAATACCACAGTCTGTGCCAATTGAGCCTTGAGGCAAGAGCACCGAATGATGAATAATAACGCCTGGCTTGGCTGCTTTCCAGTTATTTATGTCTCATGTCAGCTCCCTCCTTCGCGAAGCTTTCTCTAACAATGCCAGCCAGCTCATACTGAACTCTTTTTTTAAAAAAATCTCTTTTGTACTTAGACTAACACTTTGTTCATGCCTTGTATTTTTCTGAGTTTTATTAAACATTTTTAGACATAGACTTATAAATCTCTCCTAGATTTTATATTTGTTTTTTTTTTTAAATCACGCAGTTTTATCACTTTTGGTTTTGACCTTCAACCAAGAGCAAAGCAGCTAATGTATGCCCATTCTTCTAGTGCAGCCACAAAACATTTCTGGACATCCTTCGTAGTGCACCGTGCTAGGCACTGTGCGGGTCCGCTAAGATGCATGCTTGATTAAATCGTAGGTTCCAGCATCAAGGAGCTCTTTCAGTCTATTGGACAAGGAAAAAAAGACTACTAATTGTTCAACACTGCCCCTTCTCATCTGGCACAATCTCAGTAAATACCTGGAACTCTCACTCATTTTAAAGAGGCTGGTTCTTGCAGCTTCGTTTCTCTCCGTTCATTCAGATTCTGAATGTGTGTCTTATATTTATATTTTTGCTTATAATATGCTTTCATTTGATTTTTAAAAAATGGATATGTGTAACTTGTAAAGACACGGACTAGCAGACCCTTCATATAATCCATGTTGTATTGGTTTCTAACACACAGTACAATGACTATTGAAGTTAAGTGTGTCCTGATATTCCTTCAGTTTTGGTAATGTTTTTGTTAATTATAAAAGTAGATCTTTAACATTTGGGAGTTAAGTACTGGACTTTCAGCACATTAGAATGCTGGCAGGCTCTCTATCCCAGTTCAGTTGAAAGCTCTATGTCTGTTCTCACACACCCTCCCCCACCCACTCTTTTCACTTCTTTAACTTTTAAAGTTTATCCTTTTGATGAACTTCCCTCCCCAAGAAACTTAAGTTTTTGCAAACTCATGAGACAGATCATACATAACAACTGTGAAGGGAACCACAAAGTGAAGTAGAGATGTGGTTTCCCTGCTTCATCATCTAGAAAAGACAGTTACTTCTACCTCACAGTAAAAATTCATACCTCACTAGAACCACAGCCCATGAGTGAGTGATACATGCCTGTTAAAAGATACATTCTCATCTACTACCATCTAGTACAGGTTTTATCTTAGCTTTGGAGTCTTCATTGCTCAATAAAAATAAAAATTGACCTGTAAGAACTAAATATAATGCAAGCAGTGATTGAAGATACTTAACCATAGACCAGCACAATGTTTTAATGAATGAATGGGTTCAGTTGTCAGTTTTCAAATGATCATCTTCCTTCCTTCCCCTGTAGGTTTTGCAGATACTGAGGTAAATTTGAAGTTGTTCCACACCATGGAAATGGAAACCACCGAACCTGAGCCAGACTGTGTAGTACAGCCTCCCTCTCCTCCTGATGACTTCTCATGCCAAATGAGAATCTCTGAGAAGATCACTCCATTGAAAACTTGTTTTAAGAAAAAACAGGATCAAAAGAGATTAGGAACTGGAACCCTGAGGTCATTGAGGCCAATATTAAATACCTTGCTAGAATCTGGCTCTCTTGGTGGAGTTTTCAGAGCTAGAGACCAAAATGCAGATGAAAGCACCTTACATGAACAGATGGTGAAAAAACCCCTGGAAATTAACCCTTCATGTTCACCGGCAGAAAACAGTATGTCCGTCCTGATTCCTGACGGGACAAATATTGAGGGCCAATTACCAGAAGCTCATCCTTCTGCTGATGCTCCAGAGCAGGTGGTTCCGATCCAGGATCACAGTTTTCCACCAGAAACCATCAGTGGGACAGTGGCAGATTCTACCCCAGGACACTTCCAAACTGACCTTTTGCATCCTGTTTCGGGTGATGTTCCCACTAGTCCTGACTGCATAGATAAAGTGATGGATTTTGTTCCAGGAGCTTTCCAAGACGATAGTTGTACAATCCAGTACATTTTGGATACCAGTGATAACTTGAGTACTGAGCTCTTCCAAGACAAAAGTGAGGAAGCCTCCCTTGACATTGTGTTTGAGCTAGTAAACCAGCTACAGTACCACACTCACCAAGAGAATGGAATTGAAATCTGTATGGACTTTCTGCAAGGCGTTTGCGATTATGGCAGGGATTGTTTGAAACATCACACCAGATTGCCCTATCATTGGCAGATCAGAAGGACAACTACTCAGAAGTGGCAGAGTGTTTCCAATGATTCTCAGGAGCACTTGGAAAGATTTTATTGTAACCCAGAAAATGATAGAATGAGAATGAAGTATGGGTATGTATTATAGTTAAAAATTGTTAAATGTTCTAAAGAAGGAAAAAAAAACTGGAAGTTTGGCATGGTGGTTTCTTTCAGTAGTGTACCAAGTTTTTTGTTTTATTTTTTTCTTTTATGGCTTTTATGCTATTCTGATTTTTTTCATGGTGTTTGAGTTTTAGTGTAGTCTCTTTAAGAATTGAGCAATTTAGATGTATCTGTTTAGTGTGTGCATGAATGAAAGTTATATATACTTTGAGCATTGTGAATCTAGTAATCACCTTGCCTTTAAAAGAAAATCCACATGAATCTTCAAGTGAATAGTTAATTTATCTAGTTTTTAAATTTTTATTTGTTAGGTAGCAGTATTTTTAAATAGGGGAAATATTTGTAGCTTTTTGTGGCCCTCATTAGATTGACTAAACAATTTTTATATGAGTAACTCAGAAGTTCTTCCCATATACACATATATGTAAGACATATATGTATATATTTGTATCTATGCTATTATGATTTTGATGGTGTATGAGTGTTTTGCCTTCATGAATGTATGTCCACCTGGTGCCTGCAGAAGCCTGACGAGACTGTTGGATACCCTGGAACTGTAGTTAGAAACTGTTATGAGCCTCCATGTGGGTGCTAGAAATTGAACCTTAGTCCTCTGCAAGAGAACTGAGCCATCACCCCAGCCCCCATTTCTTAAAAATCATTTTAATAAGGTATTGTCCAAAAACTATATTGCCCCTGAGCTAGTAATTATAATTCTTCTGTCAAGAGTAATTAAATTTACGGATTCTCAAAGCCACACTAATCCTTCCGTCTCCAGACTGCAGGCACTTCAGAACAGTGGCCTCTCACTTCACTTACGAAGCAGATTTCCAGTTCACTGAGTACTTGAACAGTTTGGTACATTAAGTTTCTGTTTGACTTGGTCAGAAAGAAACTAGCAGGACCATTATCTAACACATTACATTCTGTAACCATGAGCAAGGCAAGACAGTCATTTTTTTCCCAGAAGGTCCAAAAATTCTTAGGTCAACAACATAGTGGGCATTTATATTTTGTAAGATTATTTTGCTGAAAAGTAGACAGATTTAGAGCCCTTAGCATACACTATAGGATCAGTTATAAAGTAATTATAGTAGGAGCTTGATATCCAAATTAGTATTAATGATGTTAAGTAATACTTATATGACACTTAGGAGAGGAATAATATGAGGGAGTCGTATTATAATTGATACTGCTGCTACTACATTGTAAGTGGTCCTGCAGTAATAACATAACTGGAAACATGAACTGTTAATTAGTAATGAAATTCTCAGTATACTACAAGATTATAAATAATTGTCAAAAAAATTAGGGTTTTGGAGAGTTGACCTGTGGTCATTGCAACCTGGTTTTCCTTGTATTCCAAAGCGATGTTGTGTTTCCTGGCAACAAGATGCAGATAACGGCATGTTGAGCCTTGCTGAGAGATTCACAAACAAGCTGGAGCAGCCCAGGTTCACATGGTTACCACATTATTTGGCTAAAGCTATTAATCTCTGTGGTCAGGCCTGTAAAGCTGGTCTATCTGTGCAGATTGCACATAACCGGGAAATGTGTGTTCAGCTGTGTGTATGACCATATTGGATGCAGTCTTGGGATTCTGGAATAATGGATGAGTGGCAGTTGTTTGTTCTACTGGTTTGGGGTAGTTTATATGACTTAATCATAATTATACACTATATCATATGTCATTTTGTAGACTTTGAGGGACTTTCATAGTTCTGGGTCTTTAGCAGAGACAGGTCATAGTTTCAAACTATGCAGTTAAAATTCTTTATTTTTCTTTGCACTTATGAGGATTTAAGTCCTAAGTTAATCAAAATTGGATGTGTAATATTTATTTTGTTTTCAGGAATGAAATTGGGTAGGAAATTGAGCCAGATATGTTCACAGCTCCTTTCAGCTCTTAAGATGATGCTTATATACTAAAAACACATTTATGAGATTTGGGGAAAAAAAATACCTATTTGATTCATTGTAGCAAAGTTGTGATATGTTCCTGTTTGCATTCTCTGCTCTTGTACATCATAAGTGTTTTTGCCAACATCAACTGAAAATTAGTTATGGGTCTGAACTCCAAATTTGGTTTTTAGATTCCTTTTGTACATGGTCATGCCTTCAAGAATTTGTAAATTTGAAATATGCATCTGAGAGCAACAACTCTAAGTGTATTTTTTATTAAGAAAGTGATCTCTAACAGTATGGATACTCATCATAGTAAGAAGATGGTGGTTTTTTGAGTGGCAGAACTAAGAAGTTTGAAGGATCCTTGCTGATTGGAATACTGTTGTTGATAATTGAAACTGGAGGCAGCGCAAATCTCTTTAACAACCAAGATCTCCATTAGTTTCACATTACATTCATTTTCAAGTAAGGCAGAACATAGAACATGTCTTTTAGGAACTGCTACTCATCATTAAGGAAGGGAACCACAAGCTGGGTTTGGGACTGACTTGCTAATGAAACTGTGACCAATGAGTATTCCTAATTCTCAGTTTGTTGAAAGAGGAATGGGGTGAACCCCTGGTTAGTTTTTCTCAAGGAGAAGTTTTTTTGTTGTTGTTTATTTTGAGACATGGTCTTGCTCTGTAGCCCAGGCTGGCAATGAATTCATGGCAGTCCTCATTCCATAACTTAAATGCTGTGATTATAGGCCTGAGTTGTCACACTAGCTCAGAGTTTGATATGTGTGTTTGCTTAGGATTTGTTGATAATAGAATTTTACTTGCTTAAAATGTTGGTTGCTGTGTATTTTTATTGGTAATAGTTCTCATGAGTCTTTTCAAAAATCTATCTAAGGGAAATGCCAGTAGATGACATCTGAGCAACTCTGTAAGAAGACCAAAAGAAGTGCATAGTAATCATAGAAAGCTTATGTTGTGGTTTATATGACAGTGAATTATCTAAACTACAGCAAGTTCCTGACTGAACTTGACTGGAATAGTTAAATTAGCCAAATTAGTTATGGTCTCCACAGCTGTGATGATGTGTGACTAACTCATTATGTGTTATTGCACACGCTGGACAGAGAAGAACAGCTGAAAGCTAACTGTGCCTTGTGACTTCTTGGTATTTCTTGAATATACACAGCTGTATGAGTTTGAATTTATTTTTAAAATTCCTGTGTAAGAAAGAGAGAACTCCATGAGCAAGAACTTGTTTGAAGTGACTTTCAAAATGGGTGCCTTCTGCTATTATGATAAAGCCATGCAGTGACTTATTTTTTCTACCTCTTTATGCTGCTATTTACATATGAAATAAAGCTAATTGGCATCTATCTGTACTAATCTAGAGAAGTTAGTGGGTCTGTGTAGAGCTATCATGAGAATCAATAGCAGTCTTTCATTTACTTTTCTGGCTTTTCATCAATAAGTAGGTTACTTTTTGAAGCAGCTGTCACCTGGCTTCAGATTGGGGTCAGGCTTTTCCTGATGTAATGAAAATGAATCTTGGAAAAAGCAAAGATTTCTAATTCAGACAGTAAAAATCAAAGCTCATAAGACTATCTAGCAATTCCTGAATATAATTGCATGATACATAATATATTTTACTATCTGGTTGAATTCAAAGCTTTTAATTTTTATTTTATTATTTAAAAAGGAATATTAGTAACACTAAGGTATAAAGAAAGAACTCAGGCATACAAGATACTTTAACTCTTCTGTGCCCCTGTAAATCTGTTTGATTTTTTTTTCTGGTGCACTAGATAGAATTCTAGACTTACATTCAGTTATAAAGCAAAGGTAAATTCTATTTCTGATTAGTGACCGTCACCTTATTCCATATTTGAATGCTTTCTCTAAAGAGTGAAGCAGTTTACATTATGTATAGACCTTAACTACAGACGGAATGATACTAAAATCCAACCCTTGTAAATTATAACTGTTTTCTGTAGCCTCCTAATTTCTTATCCCCACCCCCACTCCCAATTCGAGACCACCAGATTGTGCATTCTTTGTCTGATGGGTTTGGTTCTGGAATGTATTTAGATTAGGTTGTCAAGTCCTTTTTACCCTAGATCAGCAAGCTTCAGTACTTACCAGTCTCTGTGTTGTGGAGGAAAACTAAGTGAGTGTGTATATCACTTTACAAAGACAAAAAATCTTGCTTTGCGTTTCATTGTGATTGATTGTGGCGCAGCTTTGTGAAAAGCAGACTCAAAGTGGACACTGGTGAATTTGAAAGAAACTCAGTTCTTAAAATAAGCAGTGTTTCTCTTTTAATTGAATAGTTTTGTATCTTTGAGAGAGAGCAGAATGCTAAAGGTTTTGAGCCACTTTCTGTTAGATTCTGTGTTTGAGGTTAGTATTTTTATACTTATTTATGACAAGGCAGGCTTTCTAGGGACCAGAATTCTACTGCATAAAGACCCCCCCCACTGATTTTTTTTTTCCTACAATTGGTAAACCTCACCCTGCCCAACCTCAAAAATAATAACTGAAAGCTCAAATTGTAAATAAAAGAGCTTGAATTTTCAAGGAGTGGATTTTGAAATGTGGTGTGCGGTTTTGAGAGTAAAGATTTTTATTTAAAAGCAAATGAATTTATCTCAGTTTGTATTTTGTAGATTTGTCAGTCTGTACAAAAAATATTGCAAACTTAACTAAATAGAACCAATTCTATGGTCAAGAAGATGCAAATTTTAAAAGTTGATGCTATCGAAAAGCTTCTAGCTATCAAATGTAAAACATCGATTATTTTTTGACCTAGCCAATTATTGTTTTTAAGACAAGCATAGAAAGGTAATTAGGCATTCCTCTTTGCTGTTCTGCACTATAAAATATGCCTGTCTTTTCAGTCTTCCCCTGCTTTGTTCTGCTGACTAGCTTGAGCACCCACTTGACCAGTAAAGAACCCTTTTGTGGTTACTGCAGAGGATAACCTTTAAAAGAGTGAGAACGGTGGGTAACTGCTGCCTTCCTCGTACTCCATCCAGTGTTTGTACTGCAAGAAGTTATGGACAGAGCAGATTGCAAACTCATGACTAAGTTGTCTGCGAGTTTAGTAAATTTGTATTCTTTATACAAATTCAAGTTGTATGCTTTAAATAAAGGCTGTGCTGTGTTGGTTGAGACAGCACTCTCACATTAGCTGTGCTGTTCTCTTTAAAGAGGGTTCCTCTTTGCCTCTTCAGAGATTTCCACCCTATTCCTTCTGATTTGAAATAGCTCAAAGTGTTTTTGTTTTTTGTTTTTTTCTCCAAGTTTTCACCAGCACTGATTGGTCAGGCCTCAAAGAGTGGCAGGGATGGAAACCAAGGATGAGCTTTCAGGCTCTTGGTTACTCCGATTGTCCCAGCTCCCACAGCTGATGAGGGCACAGACAGTGCAAACAGTACAAAATACCCTAAATAATTTCCTGCTGTGGTTGGGTTTGGGTTTCTGGCACCTGGCTTAGCTTTTTCTTTCTAGACATTAAAAAAAATAAGCATAGAAGAAATACTGGGTTTTTCTTCCTAATACTCACCTTCATTTAAAAAAATAAATGGTGTTCTTGAATCTGGATAAAAATAAAGAAAAAACTCTTATTGTTTACTTTCTGATATTTGGATTATCCCAACACCATCATACATCAGAATTGTTGCAAAAAATGTTCTACAATTAATTTGTTAATTAAGACAATTTTAGACTATTCCCTAAAATTGAACTCATCAGAAAAACCTGGCCTTCTTTCCTCCCATAAATTACCATTTAAGATCGTGGATAAGATTTTTCTGATCACTATTTGTAAAAACCCATAGTTTTCTTTTTTTCTTTCTTTTTTTTAAAGTCTCTCAATACCTTTTCTGTAAAAACTTCCTCATCCCTCCCACAAGCCTTTGCTTGAGGAGCTGTCAGTGATGGGTTCTCTATGCATTAGTTTGTGTCCACTAAACTTTAGTCTGCAGAAACTTGTTAACTTCTCTTTAGATTGTTAGCACCAAATACATAAACAGCCATCAGTGAGTCTCTTTCCATTTCTCCTATTTACCAGTTAAATTTATTTGTCGTAACTGGGGAAAAAAGACAAGGCTAAATAAAATTTGGAATAGCTTTTTTCTTTTAAAGCATCATTTGTAATTGAAATATTAAACTAGAAATAAATTGGACTACTACATTGTATCTTTCTAGATAATATTAGAATATGTTCTATAATGTTTATAACTAGTGTCTTGTTTATGTATAAATGAGTTCTAATTTGAGATTATTTTAAAGTGATTTAAAGATTTTATCATTTATATGCATTTTATATATACGATTAAATATTTGTGTAGAAGCATTTTATAAATAAATTTATTTTAGTCTTTTCTATTTTCAAATTTTTAAAAACTGAATTAACGTGCCTTGAATATATGGCACACAGTTTTGATTGATCACTTTGAAACTCCTGTTTTAAACTATTTTATTCAACAAAGAGAATATTTACCTATTTCAGTAATTTTTTTTTTTGTTTTGTTTTTCGAGACAGGGTTTCTCTGTGGCTTTGGAGCCTGTCCTGGAACTAGTTCTGTAGACCAGACTGGTCTCGAACTCACAGAGATCTGCCTGCCTCTGCCTCCCGAGTGCTGGGATTAAAGGCGAAAGCAACATCAGGTATAAATATAACTTTTCACATGGTTTTTAAAAAACAATCTATGCTTCCAATCCCAACTATTCTCATAGAAATTAAAATTTTCTTCCTTATTAGGCCACAATTAAATAGGTTTCACTTATAGTTACCTTCTTCTAGACTCAGAACATGTGATTGAACTTGGATCAAAGCTAAAGCTGTATGATATTTCTGGCATCTTCAGTGTGCAAAATTTAATCCTAGTGCTCTAAATAGACAGCAGTAAAATATTACAAATATACTTTTTATTTACAAAAGATTTTAGACTTATTCACATCACATTAGAAATTTTGTTTGCCTGTGTTCTTTGCTTTAATCTGCACTTTTAAATTTACAAAAGGCCTCTCATATTTTGTTCCTTGAGTATGGATATCATAATTTGCTTTTACTGCTTCCATTGGTGGAAATGGATGCTAGTGTGGAGTTCAGGAACTTCAAATATAGGATCAGTAGAATTTTAACAAACATGTAAATGAATTCAAGTGGCTTTGTCTTCGTATCATAGGTTTTTTTGTTTTATTTGTTTTAGCATAAGCCATAGATACTAACTGCATTTTGTTCCATTCCCCATATTCTTTTCAGTATTCTTTCACTTAGGAAACTTAATTAACCTCCCCGTTGTCCTATCTCTTCACCTCACTTCATCCCCACCCCCACCTCCTATTCTACTATATTCTCTTCTAGAATGACTCAGGACCACACACTAAATGTCTGACCTGTAAACCAGGCATGAGGTTTGACATGCAGACAAGTGTGATGTCCTGCTTCTCAGAAATTCTCAGACATGTGTCTCATGTCCAGGATAGTCCATGGGGGCAGCGCACATTGGCATCATTTTGAATAATGATCACTTTTAAAAAATGCGTTGTATCTTAAAATGGGGATACCCTTACTTCCTACCCCAAACATTAGATAAGTCTGTGATTCTGATTTTATGTTAGTAGTTTTACTGAGTGATCTAAGCCTAGGTAATCCTGCCTCTGCTAGATTAGCCTCTTTAAAAGTAGACATATTTAATTCATAATCAACATGAAAGATTTGTTATTTTTCCTGAATGTCTGTATATGCACCTGGTGCCAAAGCGATTAGAAGAGATCCCCTGGAACTGGAATTTCAGATGGTTGTGAACCATCATGTGGACGCTCAGATCAAACCCAGGTCTTCTGCAAGAACAGCAAGTGCTGTTAACCGCTGCTCCAACATCTGCTTTTTAATCTCCCCATAACTACTGAGATCCCTATGGATAATGTAAACTCTGTAATTTGTCATATGAATATGTGTGTGACTATAGCTACTTTGAAATACAAAAGGAGGCCGGGCGATGGTGGCGCACGCCTTTAATCCCAGCACTCGGGAGGCTGAGGCAGGCGGATCTCTGTGAGTTCGAGACCAGCCTGGTCTACAGAGCGAGTTCCAGGACAGGCTCCAAAGCCACAGAGAAACCCTGTCT
>NC_022009.1:111767729-111777090 GCF_000317375.1 Microtus ochrogaster
AAAAAAAAAAAAAAAAGAAATACAAAAGGAATCCAAGTATATAAATTGCTTATAATTTTATGCCTCTAGTGAACTGTGAAAGATGTTGCATGGGTTGTCAGCATTTATAAATGTTTTATTTTCTCCCCTGGGAGCTCTCTACTATTTGTTTAAGGCAATGTTAGCAAAAATAATAATCAGTAACAGGGTTTGATAATTGACAGTGATAGTGCTTCTGATATAGAAGAATTGTTACCCAGGCCTGGTGATCTGGCAGGGGGACTGCAAGTTCAAGGCCATCCTAAGACAGTTTAGTCTCTGTCACAAAGAATTAAAAAAAAAAAAAGGACCAGAGATAACTGAGTGGGTAGGTTCTTGCCTAGCATAATAAGGCCCTGGATTAAATACTCTCCTCTCAAATTAAAATTAACCAGTATTTGTGCCTTCAGCATATGTAGATAGTAAGCATTTTTATTGTCTACTTTGAGGTAAGGAAAAAAATCTTACTTTTAGCAAAAGGGATATTACTCATTTTTATAAAAGTTTAACTGCATAAGGAATAAAGTGCATAGTTCTCTGAAGTCTAACAAGTACAGTACTTTCACAAAATACGTTGGTATGTTATACACCATGTCTTTGCTTCTCATCTCCTTGTAAGAACATCTTGAAGGTGTGTGTAAGCTGGTAGATACTCCAGCATAATTGAGTTCTGGAAACATCAAAGCCATGGTATCAAAAGCCAGCTATATTTTGTGTCCCTGTGAAGTTTCTTGAGCAACAACAGCAAACATTCCCATCTGTCAAGCTTGTCTTAAGCCAGGAGAGCCTACATACTCTCCAGGCAGCATTTGATCTTTTCCTCTACCGTTAAGGCCCTCAACTTAAGGAGACGTTTTCATTTTACATGGTAGCAATAAAATAAGAGGGCTTGCTAATTGTGACTGGTTAGCTCAGCTGATTAGGATAAGTGCTAATGTTTGAGGTCATAGATTTATCCTTGTAGAAATCGATTAACTCTTTAACAGGCAGAAAGCCGAGGTTCTGAAGTCTACTTGATCTCGTTAAAACTGACCAGGGTAATGTTCCGAAAAGTTTATTCTTAGTTTGCTTTTTTGCTGAAGTCTGAGTTCTAATTTGTATTTTATCATCTTCCTGCTTACAAGTGTTCTGTCGCCTACAATTTTTATTGACATCATCATGTGAGAAACAGATTAGAAACATGGACACATTCTGGACTCTGAGAAAGTCTTAAGTGTAGCTCAGACTGGCCTCAAACTTGACAGTTCTGCCTGTTTCTGAGTGCTGATACTACATGTGTGTGCTACCACCAGGCCATCATGGACTGGACTTAGTTGCCCACATGTAATTGTTCTTTATGTAGTTTGATCCTAACCCCTTAAACAGCTCCCTTTTATTGCCTTCTTGGTCTGTCAACATTTATCTCATATAACTGTTAAACTTAGAGTAATGAGTATTAATAAATATGCTATATGCTAATATCTTGCAAAAGAATATCGGTCTCTACTCTTCCCATCATCTCCTGTTAAAAAAAAAATCATCTCACTGGAGTAAGCTTTAAAAAGGGAACCATGGGCTTTGTTGAAAACCATCCTGCCCATAGAATCAAGCCCTAACCTCTTAACCCAGCACACAAAGCTGTTTCTTATCTGGCTCCAGCCAATCTCTCCAGTCCAGTCTTATCTCTAATCACCTCCCCCACACACAGACACTCTGACCTCCCACATGAACTGCGTGTGCTTCGTGCACTCTACCCTCATGCCCTGCTTAGTTACTTCTACACATGTAAAGTCACCTGTGGTCTGTTCAGTGACTCAAGTGTCACACATTCTGAGACAGCCCTTCTTACCTCTCTTGATACCTTTGGCAGGCCATTGATTGGTTGTTTTTTGTTTTAAAAGACAAGATTTCACTATGTGATTGGCCTGGAATTTACTGTGTACTGTGTCTCATGAGTGCAGGATGTAAAGGTGTGCACCATCACACTTTGCCATTTCCTTCTGAGTTATCTTCATCTTTATGGTGCGTTTCACAATCGAGTAGTGGGTTGCTCTTCTCTCTCAGCTAATGTTCTGTGGCATTTTGACATTCTTCAACCTTTTGTACATAATCTAGTACATAGTCAGTGAATCTTCTTAAAATTATTTCTTAACTGTCATTTCTTTCATGCTTTCAAATACTTTATTACATTAAATTTGCTTGTGTGTGTGTGGAGGGGGCGGGGGACAAGACATACCATAGCACAGTTATGGCAGGTCAGAGGACCATTTGTTGGAGTCAGTTCTTCCACCATGTGGATCCTGGGGATGTCAGGCTTGGCAGCAAATGCATTTACCCCAGAGCCAACTCACCAGTCCCTTAATTACTTTAGAAGTACAAAAATTGTTCAAGACTGTTAGATTGTGTGCTGAGTTCCCAAATGCATAATGCACAAATAGAAAACGATCTGAGCAAGAAACGTGGTAATTTCTGTTTCAGTCAGCACCTATTTCTGTATTGGTTTTGATTGTTCTTCACCTCCATTTTATCTTTCACATTGTGGTATCTTTTCGCTTTCTTTCTTAGTATCTGAAACATATATAGATATATATTCGTGTGTGTGTATATATATGTATATACACATACATACACACATATATATACACATATTATGAATGAGAAATGGTATGTGGGGCATACATACAATGTATGGCTGGGTACTGGTGCATACAATGTACAACATTGTAAGACACATCTGGAAATGTTAGCTTAATTAGTATGTGAATGAATGTGTTTGTGAGATAAGCTAACCTTTGTTAAGAATCTAAATTGGCACATGCCTTCGATCCCAGCACTCGGGAAGCAGAGGCAGGCAGATCTCTGTGAGTTCAAGGCCAGCCTGGTTTACAAGAGCTAGTTACAGGACAGGCTCCAAAGCTACAGAGAAAACCCCATCTTGGGTGAAAAAAAAAAAAAAGAATCTAAATTATGAGAATGAAGTCCTTTCCAGAATTTCACATTAATTTTCTCTTTCTTTCTTTCTTTCTATCTTTCTTTCTTTCTTTCTTTCTTTCTTTCTTTCTTTCTTTCTTTTTTTTGGTTTTTCAAGACAGGGTTTCTCTGTAGCTTTGGAGCCTGTCCTGGAACTAGCTCTTGTAGACCAGCCTGGTCTCGAACTCACAGAGATCCGCCTGCCTCTGCCTCCCGAGTGCTGGGATTAAAGGCGTGCGCCACCATCGCCCGGCTTTTTTTTTTTTTAATTTTTTAAGACACGGTTTCTCTGTAGCTTTGGAGACTGTCCTGGAACTAGCTCTTGTAGACCAGGCTGGCCTTGAACTCACAGAGATCCACCTGCCTCTGCCTCCCGAGTGATGGGATTAAAGGCGTGCATCACCACCGCCCATCATCAAGTTATTTTTAACAAGTATGTGTAGTATATGTTCGTTAGTAAACATGTCATAGTTTCTAATTTCATTCTTTAGTAAAGCTTGTTCACAGGATGTGTTTTTGTCCCTCTGATTGATGATGGGGTTATAACTAGGTTCTACAGTACAGCACCGTCTCCCTTTCATTCTGGCCACCTCTTAGTAGGAATTCTCTCCTATAAGAGTAGGGTTCTCATCTGCAGGATCAGTGCGCTCTGCTTTTGTGGTAACACCTCCCCCTTCTTTGATAGCTTTGTTTCTCTTCTGCATCACACGTCCTGTATTTACTGCATCTCTGTCTGCTTTCTCCCTCTTGATCTTCTGTACTCCAAGATCCTGGATTAACTTCTGCTCTCCCATTGCCTGGACATGGTATGCACTTCCTTCATGTCTTAGGCACTGTTTAGAAGATCTTCTCCAACAACTTAAATTGCTTTCATGCTCTAAGCAGTAAAACACTTGAGAGAGCTTGTTTTTCTTGTTCTCCTGCATAGCCCCTTTGCTAGCTGATTTTTCATAATATTTAAACTCCCAAAAGTTCTTCTCTTCTGTACTTGTGTTAATAAGGTCTTATTTTTCCTGACCTTTGTCCATTCCTGGATACAAATAGCCATTTTTTCTCCTGTAATTCTGCATGTTTATCATTTACTCAAACTGTTTGAATATATTATTCACCACTAATGAATTTATATGGACAGATGTATACCATTCTTTGGAACTCTGGAAAACTGAGATCACTTCTGTTTAATTCTTTGTGCATTGTCTAATTCAGCCCACTATTTATGACCATGCATGGATGACTCATAACTGATTTCTGGTACTAGGAAATAATGGCTTGATAAAGAAGATGTTGAGCACTTGGTAATTATATTATGCACATGTATAGTGATACAAATTAAAGGAGAAAAAACTCTTGGCTTTGAATTTTGAAAGCATGCCCTGCTTAAGGGAAAGGAAATTAATCTGATAAAAAGACAGTTGTAACATGAACGGGGTGGGGAGGGTTGTCCCGTCCGGTACCCCACAACTGTTTAGCCCCAAAGAAAATCATACATAGGTCTCCATAAATTATAAGCTGATTGGCCCATTAGCTCTAGCCTCTCACTGGCTAACTCTCACATCTTGATTAACCCATTTTTCTGATCTATATTAGCCATGTGGCTCAGTACCTTTTTCAGTGGGGCAGATCCTGCTGCTTCTGTGGTCTGGGCAGGAGTGGGGGGAATCAACTTCCTCCTTCCCAGAATTCTCCTGTTCTCTTTGCATCATTTCTACTTCCTGTCTGGTTTTCCCACCTATACTTCTTGCCTGGCCAATCAGTGGTTATTTAAAACATGATTGACAGAATACAGACAATTCTCTGCATCAGACAGTGTTTATCACTTTTGTTATTTTATCTCTGTCAAGTCTGGAAAAACATTGGAAATGGAATATGGCTATAACAGTATTTTAATAAATCAATTCAAAGAAAGAAAATTAGGGCTTGTCATAGAAGTTTCATAATGCCCAAAGGACTAGAATGCATAGAAGATGTAGCAAAAGCCATGTTTATAAGTGTTTTCTCATGCAAATCATTATCTACGAAGTTTAAGTGATAAAGGCTTATACAGAAACTCCTAAAGTGATGTCCACAATAAAACCTAAACAACAGAAAGTAGGAACAACAGTTCATTAACTTTTTGAGAAGAAGTCACTGGGAAATGAAGTTAACCGGAAATATGTTTAGAGACTTGAAATGTCCTTCAGAGAGAGAAAGATTTCTATCTTTCCTCAGTTGTAACATCAGAGTCTCCTTTATAAAGTGACATGAAAATTGCTCCAGGCAGGATAATATGAAGTTGGACTTAAGCATAGGAATTTTTATTTTCAGGGTTAATTTTTCCTTTTTCTAGAATTTTTTATGAACTTGTTCCTTTCAAATTAAATATTACTAGTTATAAATAATTTTAAATGAAATAGTGTCCAAATGTGATATGCCCCTTATTCTTTGAAAATTCCTAATTATACCGGATAAATGTGTCTCGTTATTTTGTAATGAACTTGGAGGAAATTTGTCTCCTTACCCTTATTCCTTATGCCTCCCTGCTACTTCTGCTTAATAGTCTCTCTTCTATATTCATGTTATTTTTTCCCAAAAATGTTATTTTCAACTACATTTTATTTTATTTCCATTTTATGCTTAATTTAAGTTGAATGTTGTTTTTAAGACCAAATCCTAGTTAGTACTCTTTCTAAGAAGAAATTTGTTTTGGGGCAGGAGAATCTTTAGGAATTTTTAAAGGAACATAATACTGTTTACAGGTTAGCTTATTTTGGGTATCTTCAGTTATATAGGTGGCTTTAGTTTAGTTTTGCTTTGTTTTGTTTCCCAAAGAGTAGGACCTGATCATATTTTATGATGGGACGGACGAAGGAGTGTTCCCAGGGGTGTGTGTGCACTGAGAAGTGTTAGTAGATACTCGAGTGAGAAAGGGAGAGGCTTCATTGGTGTGGGAGTGTGCTTTGTCATCCTCACCATAGCCCCAGTGTCAGCCTGAGCACATCACAGGGAGCAAGGCCACAGGAGGTGGTTTAACTTGTAACCAGTTTGATTTTCAAACATTTGACTACAGAGGGTATTTTGCTACTCATTTACAGTCCTTGAGACAACTGTACCAAAAGCAGGGTTGACTAACAAATAGGTAATAATGAATACCCTTCTCAAAATCTCATTTTGTAACCAGGAAAATCTATTCCAGTACTTGATTTCACATATAAAGGTCCGCTTGATCTGGAGTGTCCTGTTTTATAGATACACACTTAGAGCTCTGCATTGAGAGTGGAACTTAGTAACAAATATCTGTAATGTTATTCTGTTTTAAAAGATATTTTCTTGGGTAATTTTCAAACGTGCATTTATACAGAACACAGTACAGTGAACATTTTGCCAGTGTCTTAAAGTTAATGGTTCAGATGTTTTAATGATTCACTAAGGAAACATGTTTTGTTTAGGCCATTCTTTGTCAATTAATGACTTAAGTGGATTTAATTCTTATAGTGGACTTGTCTCCCAACAGTTTAAGATGTAAACCAGGTATGGTGGCACACCTGTTGTAAACTCAGCATTTGGGGGTAGAGGTAGGAAATCAGGAGTTCAAGGCTAGCCCTTAGCTACATAACAGTTCAAGGCCAGCTTGGACCCTGTCTCAAAAGAAAAGTAAATATGGAGATGTTTGTAAAGGTTTAATTAGCAGTAACGGGCTAAATAACAAAATGACCAAAAAAACCTACTTTTTAATGTCTTCCCACTTATAGGATAAAATGTAATATTGATGCTTGTTGAATCAACAGAACTGGCTTCATCTGGTGTCATTTTAGCTTTCTGTTATCTTTTCCCATATCTCCTAAGACAATAATGTGTACTTAAATTGGCACAGATAACCTGATGCTTCTGAAAAGGGGGGGGGTAATGTTTCAAGAGAATTTTTTGTCGGTTTCATTGTTCCAACTGACTTCATAATTGGTTGATGGCAGGCTTTGGCTCATCTTAACCAGGCAGAAGCAGCAAGGGTTTTATTGATTGATAGCTTGAGCCAGTGATGACCATGGTTTATTACTATTGTCAACTGTTTTAATCATACCATAGAATATGACCTGGAAATGTTGGTCTAGTTAGGAACAAGCATGTAGAGAATGGATGTTAGGGAAACAACCAAAAATGTTCTTTTATACTAAGTAAAACAAATTTTGACAATCCTACAGCAGACTATATATATTAGATATTCTTAATACCCAATAAGATGATTAGGTACTTTTATTTAGCAGGTCTTTTTTTCTTGGGTCTTTCTAGAGGACAAGACTTTTGGGCAGATTTGAATGCTATGACTGTATTTGAAACAACTGAATTTGACCAACTACGAAGGCTGTGCACACCACCCTGTAGGAATACAAGCTCTCTTTACAACACATTTTGGAAATTCTTCTGTAGAGACCACTTTGGATGGAGAGAGTATCCTGAGGTATTTACATGTTCTTTTTCCTTTTAAATACTTTACGTTTTTTCCTATGTCTTTTTCCTTCCCAACAGTGACTAAGTAGAACTGAATATCTCATTCTCATAAACTTAAGGATGTAAATGTAAAAGTCTTGCTGGTACAGGTAAAACTTCTCTCTTCATATTTCTAAAAGTATTTTTCTTTGCATTAATCTGAAACCCACACATAGAATGCCACTAAAAGACTTTTCCAGAATCTTTCAGTATAGAGATGAAATACTTGGTGCCATTTTCATGATAATTTTAATGAGAGGAGAACTGGTATAACTTTTGGATATAGCTGCCTTCTGTGCTTATAGAAATTGAATCATGTTAAATTTAACATTTTTAGAAGCTAAATGGACCAAAAGTCAGTCTGAGTCCATGGGAGAAGTGCTTGACTATGTTTATTAAGCTATGGTTAGAAGCCAAATGGATCAAGAGTCACTCTTGAGTCCATGAGAGAAGTGCTTGAATATGTCTCTTAAGCTATGGTTTGACAAATCATCTCTTTAGAATTTTATCATGTACACAGGCATCCATAGGATGAGGTAGAACTCATCAGTCACAGAGCCTTGCTTGTAACCGAATGTTAGAGATCAGTTCTTATTCCAGCCATCTGTTAGTTTGTTAATTTCGCTTGTATAATTACAAAAAGAGATTCTGGTATGTGTGTGTTTTTTAAAAACATGAGAAGTACCTTTGCCCCAATTTAACACACTATGAAACAACATTTGATTTTGTTGTTATCTTCATTCCAGATGGGCAGGGGCTGTCTCAGTGGAATATCTGGACCGGCCTTGTGCTTTTACTCTCAGGGTTCTTAGGCTGCTTAACACTTATTTGGGTTTTATGTGTGTGTAATTCTTTTTTGTAATTTGGGCATTGCTCCTTCAATTCCCTTTCTGAAAACTTCCTTAACAAATGTCAATCAAGAAACTCTCTAGGACATCATTAAGACTGAAAATAGGACAGACCCCTGAGCTTCAATGTGCCATAAGCCAATATCCATGCTTGGTGAACAGGAAGATCTTTCTACTTTACATATTTGAGGGACAGAAGTCCTAAACATAGAAAATAATTTGGTTTGTTGTATTTATTGAAATTCCCTTGATGTTAGCAGTGAAGGGAACTGTTCTTTGCTTTCAGTTACTTTTCTCATTTCTTATAGAGATTATAAACTTAGTTTTCATTTACCTTTTATTTTCTCTTCTATAGTCTGTTGTTCGATTAATTGAAGACGCCAACTCTCAGGGTCTGAAAGAAGTTAGATTTATGATGTGGAACAACCACTACATCCTTCACAACTCATTCTTCCGGAGAGAAATAAAGCGGAGACCCCTTTTCCGCTCCTGTTTCATACTGGTCCCATATTTAAAGTAAGTATCCAGTTGTTTTTTACTCTTCATTCTTAGTTTCTGTTTGTGTAAACGCACTACTGGACTGCAAATCTAAGAGAATTATCTTGGTTACTATTACCATGAATTTATATTGAATTCTTCAGTACATCCAAGTTCAAATATATACCTATACATGTAACGATAGTTCACACAACCCTAAAAGCATGAGTTTTGAACTGAAAAGTAGGGTGCAGCTAACATTTTCCTACAACTAAAGTAACATGTTTGGAGTAAAGCAGAGTTTGCTTCTTCTCAGGAAATCCAAACTACAAAACTACTTCTCACCCAGATAAATGGCCAGGGAACTTGAGTGGAGTTCAGTAAGGCAGTGTCCTCCGTTCTTTCTTCCTTGAGCAAATTTTAATAATTTATTTTCTTTCTTTCTTAAGTAAGGCATAGCTTCTTGTGATAATGAAATTATCTGTCCTAGTTCCTAAAAATATAGTTTCTTTTTTTTTTTGGATTTTCGAGACAGGGTTTCTCTGTGGCTTTGGAGCCTGTCCTGGAACTAGCTCTGTAGACCAGGCTGGTCTCAAACTCATAGAGAT
>NC_022009.1:111777190-111786901 GCF_000317375.1 Microtus ochrogaster
CCTGCCTCTGCCTCCCGAGTGCTGGGATTAAAGGCGTGCGCTACCACCGCCCGGCTAAAATATAGTTTCTTAATAAAAGGAGTTAGGTGTACCTGAGCCTTCTGAATTGCAGGTGAGTGCTTTCATTTTCCCAATTGCCTCTTTCCTGGCCTCCAAACAGTCCCCTGGTATGTCTCTGTAGATACTGAAAGACGATCATCCCACCATTAGTACAGTAGCCTTGGAAAGCTAGTTTTACTCAGTAGGTAAAGACACTTGCTGCCAAGATTGATGACCTGAGTTTGATTCTTGGAACCCGCTGGTGGAAAGAGAACTGACTCTCCAAAGTTGCCCTCTGACACCACACATGCTTCATGGCACATGTGAGTGTGAAAACGTTGGTCTAGGATAATCATAGCCTTCTATCCAGAGACACCATTATTAGAATTTGATTTGGAAGGTGATACTATGTATGCTTAGGCTCTATGAACTGAAATATCACTTGGTCCATTTTGATCTGTCAGGTGAAAGTGCTGTTTTCATATTCCTATTATTTTTATTTCAAGTCATTCATGGTAAGCACTTAATGAGTTTAATTCTGGAATTGAAAGAGGAGAAGTCAAGCTGGTCATGATGGCTCAAGCTGTGATCTTGGCACTTAGGAGAAAATGGTAGGAGATCCTCGAGTTTGAAGCCAGCCTGGGATACATATTAAATACAGACTAACCTAGGCAACCAAAGGAGACCCAGTCTTACAACAAGTACACAAAACTCCAAAATAAAAAGAATTCCTCAAACAATTAGAGTTCAAAATCAGCTTGTAATAAGGTAAATTTTAGAAGTATATTGGCTTATGTTTTCTTCCAAGTCCAAATGTGAAAATAAAAATTGCTACCTTCTAAGTTTTGCTTGTTTTTTTTTTAATTAGGAGTAATAAAAAATGCTATTGCTGGGATTTTACTAGTAGCTCAACTGGAGCTACTGTCTACCTCCAGTAGTTAGGAAGGAACATACTGTCCTCCTGGTGAGACAGTACAACTCATTAGTAAGACCAGCAGCTTGGCATGCTGAGCTAAAAGAAGCTAGATGTGGCTCCTCTCTTAGGGTAAAAGTCCTCATTCAGATGCTACAGTGCTGGGAAAGTTTTAAATGGTGAAAAGAAGTACTTAAGGGATTATGCCTTAAAAAAAAAACTTTTTACTCATTTTAAAAGTATAAAATGTAAAAATCATATAAGCACAGATATATGCATTTTATATAATGCAGACTTCCAAAATAAGAAAAGATTTACTTGCTTTTTCTTTTTAAAAATTTTGTTTTAGTCTTCCTGTCTGAAACAGTGATAATAAAAGGATTAAAGTGAGAGATCAGCAAGTCAATGATAATAGACAGATGTTTCAAGAAGAAAACATGGAGTGGGTTGGCCAGGGTGAAGGGTTAAATGCAGCATCCTATCTGCCTTTCTGGTATACAGCTGGAGGACAATCCGTCCTAATGGGGAGATGGAGGAAGGGGCATTGGTTCCAAAAAGCAGATTTCAGAGGTCGTGGTCTTAGCTAGAGAGAATGTTTTGTGTTTTACTTTTAACTGTTAGTTTCAAAGAGTCACGGAAACAATGGATGTAAAGGTCATAAATTTCCAGCACCTTTCATTGTTTAAAGAATTTTCCTGATGCTGATGAAAAGGAGCCTATTCTTTAATATTCCTAGAGTACTTGAGCAGAAGTAGCATGAGCAGCAGGTCAAGATAAGGGGCTTGAGGAGCCTGTCTTAAAGTTGACAGGACATCTATTACATGTGATCGTCTCATGATTACAAGAATGCTAAACTTAGTTTGACTCTTCCCTTAGAGGGATAAAAATTAATCCCTTTTTATTTCAGTACTGAAATTGATTTAGGAAACATTTCAGAACGGTAAAGGGAGGTAAGGAGAGTAAGGTTGGAATCAGAAAGCCATTCTTTGGAGGTTTTTGAAGCATTCAGTGTGTTATTGGTATAATACAAGCTGAACAGAAACAGCATTCTTAGTGGTACATTTGAAACATTGCTTGAAACATACATGTACGTATAAAGATACACATACACACTTTTTTGACAGGGAGCTAGTCATAAAAGTCCATCATACATGTCTTTAGATGTTTGAGTAGGGTTAGAATGTTAGCTTGATGAAAGTATGTATATGTGGGAATAGAATAGATGTTACCCATATGTAGAATATCTGCATATTTGCACTAGTAATAGTCAAAATAAAGAATCATCTTTCCATGCCCATCAGCGATAAATAGAGAAAATGTGTTATATGTTTACTGGGTTTTATTCATCCACAAGGAAAAATAATAGTCATTTGAAAAGAAATGCATTGTCCTGGAGCTCGTACTAAAGGAAATAAAGCAGACTCACTGACAGTCATTTCATGCTTTCGCTCACTCAGAATCTAGGTTTAGCAGTGCGCATGTCGGGCAGGTGTGGAAGTGGGACAGGGAGTCTGGAAGGAGGGTGGGGCGATAGCGAGGAATGGAGTCTGGAAGGAGGGTGGGGCGATAGCGAGGAATGGAGTCTGGAAGGAGGATGGGGCGATAGCGAGGAATGGAGTAAACAGAGCGCAAAGATACACATGTGTATTATTTACTTTTCTCATTGCTTTCACAAAATACCTGGCAAAAACAAGATTTAAGGAAGGAACAGTTTGTTGTGGCTCATAATTTGAGGATACAGTCGGTTTCCTTAACTTCCTGTTAACTTAGGGAAGTTAAGGTAGGTGTGCGAGATGGCTGGCTGTGCTGTGTCTCTTAACAGACAGAAAGAATGTTGTCTTCCTTTTTACTTAGTCTGATACCCAGACCAACTGTCGGGAATGTCTTTTCAGAATGCCATTAGGTTTGTTTCCTGTGTTATTCTGAATATGTAAGATTAACCATCACAGCATCTATGAAACATCAGAATGAAGCCCATTATTTTGTATCCCAACTGTAAATAGCAAATATGTTTCTAGTAGAATGTTTGGGAATAATCTTACCTTTGTTGGAAATATCAAACCCATTATTGAAATCAGGTGGGCTACTACCTACCTTTCAAAGCAGGCTAAAAGAAGGGGCTAAAAGTTAAATACTTTATTATAATTTGTTCAGAACCGTGATGGCATTTTAAGGAGAGCCAGACTTTTTGAGACTCTGATTAAAGCAGTGGAACTTCTCTTTTGAAAAACATACCAGTGAAAAATGCAACCATTGTCACAGGAAAATATACCTGTACCAAGTCTTCAAAGGAATTTGTCAGAGCGCTCATGGTCCAAAAGATAAGAAATGTGTATCTTTTGTTGTAAAGGTTGGAGGAGCTAATGAAATGTGCCCCTGAATCTCAGATGGGGGACAGTAGTGGGAGGATTTGCTAAATCCTGAATCCACTCACTTAGAACTGTGACTTACAAAAGGGTTTCAGGGCACATTGAATTAAAGGCACAGCTACTACTTACTTGAAGTAGACAAGGATTAGAGAAGGCAATTGTGTTTCCATAGCTTTAGCTTCTTAATAGGCCGTATTTTAAGAGTGTAATGGCAATGTAGTAGAATCAGTACCAGCATATACAACTATAACCTGTGTGTCACAAAGCTTTAGAAAATGACAGTTTCCTAACCCACTTGGCAGAAATTGCTCCTTCCTTGTGACCACCACGTATTGAGGAGTAAGTGTTACAGTACCCTGTTGCTGAAACTAGGTCTCAGGGTCAGGAGTTCCTATTCTTTGCCTCTTCCCTTTTCCTTGTTTTGAAATAGCTGAAAAGTATGATTTAAATAAATGAACCAGGCAGGAAAGAGCAAACCCACTGTTTATTTAAACTTTTCTTTGAAAGTGACAGAGGTGAACTTAGAGATTGAAGGAACAGCGCACATTCTGGCGTCTGCTGGCTCTGTTTAGGGGTGGAAGGCAGGAAGAAGGGGGCATTGCAGGTAATCATTTCATTACTTGAGCCCACCTCTCTTTATTAGCGCTCTAGTTTGTTTGGGTTTTTAAGTTGTTTTGAGACAGTTTTCCAGGCTGACCTGAGGTTATATTTGTTTGCCTCTGAGAGCTGGTGTCACAGCAGACACCACCACACTCAGGTTTATGTTTTTTCTTCAGTAAATGAATAACATATTAATACATAAGCACTTAAGCTGTTGAGTTATAAAACTGGACACTAATGCAAAGCATTGTAAACCATGAGATAGCTGTACTGAATCCTGACTGCTTTACTTAGAGTGTCTTCTCCATTTTAGGACACTTGGTGGGGTTCCCACTCAGTCTTCTCTTCCTCTTGAAGCAACTTCGTCACAAATCATCTGCCCAGATGGAATAACTTCAGCAAACTTTTACCCTGAAACATGGGTTTATATGCATCCATCTCAGGACTTCATCCAAGTGCCTGTTTCTGCAGAGGATAAAAGTTACCGAATCATTTACAACCTTTTTCATAAGACTGTACCTGAATTTAAATACAGAATTTTACAAATATTGAGAGTCCAAAACCAGTTTCTTTGGGAGAAATATAAGAGGTGAGTCAGAGATGGGAAAAATTTAAGAGAGCATTTCTTAATATAGCAATTGTTAAGTATAGAACACAATAAACCTTTGTGTAGTGCAATATTTAATAAATATTTTATTTATATAAAATAATATTCATATTTTCCCATATAGGCACACATTCATAATATACCTATAATAAACTATAGTATGATTTTTTGGCATTTTGTTTTCATAGCTAGTTTACTGTATCCTTATCCTTAAAAACTATAAATTATTCAAAATTTGAATTGTTTATTATTATAATCTACATGCCCTTTTCTAAATGCCTGTTTACTTTTTGCATTAGGAAAAAAGAATATATGAACAGAAAAATGTTTGGCCGTGACCGAATAATAAATGAGAGACACTTATTTCACGGAACATCCCAGGATGTGGTGGATGGGATCTGCAAGCACAACTTTGACCCTCGCGTCTGTGGAAAGCATGCTACAATGTTTGGACAAGGCAGTTATTTTGCAAAGAAGGCAAGCTACTCTCATAACTTTTCTAAGAAATCCTCCAAAGGAGTCCACTTCATGTTTTTGGCCAAAGTGTTGACTGGCAGGTATACGATGGGCAGTCATGGCATGAGAAGGCCCCCTCCAGTCAATCCTGGCAGTGTCACCAGTGACTTGTATGACTCTTGTGTGGATAATTTCTTTGAGCCTCAGATTTTTGTCATTTTTAATGATGACCAGAGTTACCCTTATTTTGTTATCCAATATGAAGAAGTCAGTAACACTGTTTCCATCTGAAGACCTTGGTACTACTAAGTTATTGGATATGAACTCACTGTTTCCATCTGAAAGCCTTGGTACTACTAAGTTATTGGATATAAACTCAAGTTCAGCGTTTGTAGCAGGCTTGGGTGGGGCTGGGTGGGAAACAGCATTGAACAGAAGCAGCATTCTTTTCAGGCCCAATTTCTTAAGTGCTAGAAAGTAATTTTTAAAAGAAACAGTGGGTTTTTAAATGACTGCTCACTATTTAATTATTTACTAATTGCTAGTGTACTGGTGTGGAGAAGAGTAAAGAGTGCATTCACACTTGTACATGTAGGTAGCAGTGTTAGCAGTGTTCAGAGACAAAAGCAAAGACAACTGACTGGCCTTTGAAATGTTGCTTGGGGCTGGCAGAAGTTTGGTCAAAACAAGTAGAGGCTGTGAGCAAAGTGAAGATTCTGTGTACTTAACAGATAAAACCAATGGGAACTGACACTACCGTGCTTATTACCTCCCAAAGCATCGTGTGTTATACCTCGGGGAGAATAAACTCACGTACTCCTGGTAGGCAGGAACAGTTTTTCATTAGGTGTCCAGGGCTGAAATACGTCACCCACTCAGAAACCTCCAGAATTTTCCTGAGAGTTCAGGGTCTGTTTGGAGGAAGTAAAATAATAACAATAAAAGCACCATTTGAAAAAATTGTCACCAGCAAAATTTCCATTAATTAGTTGTGGGTTGTGATACATGTGTTAAAATTCAGCCATGGAAAACTCAGTCTCTTCCATTGTTGCCCACTTTAGTTTCAAAGTTGGACAGCTATGTTGGTGAAAGCCAGTCTTGAGGGTTAAAAGTACTTCTTTTTGGTTCCAAGCCTACCCCTGGGAGGGCATTAGACAGAAGACATCCACATCCAAAGCGAAAAGGTTGCTTACTGTGCTTTGCACAAAGCAGATTCTTAGCCTTATCTGCTGAGTTGAATTGTTAGAGACAGCAAGCCCACCCATGTACCTGCTTTGCCAGATGCACTGGATTTCTTGGCTGACTCTGTACCTTACACTACTTATTTTAATAGAAACACAAACTTGGAAATTGTGCCACTGGCCCAGCAAGAGCGTTGTTGGGGGAATGTGCTGCAGAGGTAGTACTTGTAAGCAAAGCAAAACCTGAATGACTGAAGTGAAAGTGCTTGTTCATGAAATCATTTGCCACAGAAGTCCTTCAGATACCAAGCTCTCCTTGTATGTCTGTGGCTGTCTCATTTACCCAAACTTTACAGGAGCTTCTCTGTTATTTAAAGCGAGATAAAGCTGTACATGTCTCAGTGAAGCGGTCTGTTTAAGCACTTGCCAGGGCTTCCACACAACTATTTATTTTGCCCTAGTTGATCCTGCTGTTTGCTGCCATTGGCAGGAAGAAAAGGGCAACCATTTCAGTCATTCATTCGATTATAACTTGTGAACCAGTGATCCCCAGTCGTTTTCAAGTTAAGACATGTTACCATTGCTTGTTTGATTTTATGGAACTTGTTCCTTTTTTCTCTTTAAAAGAAACAAAAGCTTTATGACATATTTATTTTTTTAATAAAACTAAGAAAAAATAAAAGTTAATTCTTTAAAACTTCTGCTTTGTTCCATTTCCATATAAAATAACGAGTCACTAAATAGTTAACCATCTGTAAATGTTGAGCAGTTGCTTGATTGGCTGGGTGAGTGGGTTACTGTGGTGTTAGACTAACGGTGGAATCTGAAGAGACCTGTTGAGAACATGCTGCTTATCAACTCTTGTGCTTGGGAACTGAAGAAAGCATATTGCCTAGTTGTCAACTGTAGGTCACAAGAAAAGAATGAGTATTTTCATTTGCAGATGTGTATTTGGGGCAAGGGGCAAGTTTTATGTCAGCAATATCTACAAGGAAAACACGAGCTAGTTTGAACGTGCCACTTTTAACTGTATGAAGAAACTATAAAAAGGAATCGTAAACTCAAGATTTCAGTCTAATTAAATGCCCCTGCGATAATGACTTTTGTAGCAGAATATTTGTTTATACTGTAAAGATGTCTCTGCCTAAGACTCCTTCTGATTGGTTTAATAAAGAGCTGAATGGCCAACAGCTAGGCAGGACTTCCAGGCAGGGACAGAAAACTGGACATAAGAGCAAGGAAGTCAGGACCGAGAGGGGTTGGTGCACCAACTGAGGCAGTGTGTCTGTTCTAATGGGAGCTCACCAAATCCAGCTGGACCGGGTCTGAATGAGCATGTGATCAAACCAGACTCTCTGATTGTGGCTGACAATGGGGGCTGACTTAGAAGCCATTGATAAAGGCACTGGGACTTGTTTTTATGGCATGTTCTGGCTTTTTGGGACCTTAGTCTATATGGATGCACAGCTCCCTAAGCCTGGATGTAGGGGAGAGGGCCTTGGACTTCCCATAGGGCAGGGTTCCCGGCCCTCTCTCTACCAGGGCAGGAGAGGGCAGAGGGGGTGTTGGGGAGCGGGAGGGAATTGGGAGGAGGGAAGGAAGTGTAAATAATTGAATGCAAAAATAAAAATTAAAAAAAAAAACTGGAGATGAAGCTAGGTGTACGAGAGAGATGCCAACAAGGCACGAGATACAGAGGAAGTCAGACCTACGTAATGAAAGAAAGGTGAAATGCCACGAGGCAGAGCAGAGAGGAACGTGAGTGGGGTAGATTGTAAGAACTAGAGGCTTAAGCTAAGGCCAAGGTTTCATAATTGATAATAAGTCTGCTGTTGTTTGGGACTGGCGACAGAAAAGAAAGTCTAACTACAGACTTTTAAATTCCTATAGTAAATGTTTTTATTGTTCTGAATTACATATATATATAGAGAGAGAGACAGAGACAGAGAGTCAGTCTAAATTTTGTAATGGCTCTATGGGCTTGAAACATACTAAAAGGCATTTAGTGGCTTTCTTCCTACCAGCACAACTATAATTTATATACCATTTCATTTAAAATATGGTTGAAACATCTAAGAAGTGAGTCCACAGCCTCCTTGAGATATTTCAGTGTTGCATAGTCCTATACTAGGTAAGGTGTTTCTTTTTTCTGTTTCTGAGACAAGGTCACTAGCCCTGGCTGTCCTAGAACTCCAAGCCTCTTTTTTACCTTTTGAGACTGAGTCTCAATAGTTGTCCAGTGTGACCTTGAATTTTGGATTCTCTGGCCTTAGCTTCCCTAGTGGCTAGGACTATAAGCCTGAACCATAAATTTTGTCTGGAAAGCTTTTTCAAAAGATTAAATAATAGAAATAGCCTTAGAATTTTTGTAAACTTCTGTGTAAATAACTGATACCATTTCCTTATCAACTTAAAAACTGGATAGTTAAGTTTTTCTTTTTTTCTTTTTCGAGACAGGGTTTCTCTGTGGCTTTGGAAAAATAGTATTGAGTCTTCGAAAACAGCCTTGTCCAGCCTGCTTACTGATTTCTGTTCTCTCGCAGGCAAATTAATGAAGCAGAATGAAGTTCCAATAGCTTTTAGCCTTTCTGTACTTCATATTAATTACTAGGTTTATAAGTGCAATTAAGTGACGTCAGGAAACTCTGAAATTCTGTCATATTTAAAATGGTTGGGTTTAGCACATATTTGGGAAATATTGCTGACAAACACTTCAGAATTGTCACCTGACAGTTCTGGGTAGGAGTAAGTCTTCCAAAAGATACTCCAGGAATGGACTAAGCCATAAAGTAAGGCAGACTAACAGTGCAGACAAAACCTGTCAGTGATGGGTCTTGAGGGCTAACTAAGAGCACGCTAAAAAGGGTAAAAGCGAGCATTGTTACATTTCAACTTTACTCTGATTAGTGGGTTCCTGTATGCTACTATAGTTAAAATTAGGCTGGGAATTACTGGGCTAGACCTTCTACTTCGTGTTTAAATAACTTATTTGTAGATCCCTGTTTCCTTAACTCTGTGCAATCTAAAAAAATCCCTTGAATTAGTCACCTTACTGGCTCAACTAAGTAAGGTGTTCAAAAGCCTCTAAACCCCTCGAATGCTTTCCATGTCTTGGGTGCCAAATTGTTTGGTGGGTCTGGGGTTAGGTACAGCAGAACTGCACTTGGAACAGCTCCCCAGGTCATTGGGTACTGCATTTAACTGCTGAGTGCTAGGCGTACCGTACTCCAAGCAGGTGATGCTCGATGGCATGCTAACGGTCACACACAGTGAAATTTGCACTTCTGTATAATCATTAGTTTGCACATTTTTTGAGCATTACTGATGGATTTTTGACAAAAGTCAGCCCCACTTGAAGGTTGTAGAGTTTGTTTTTATGGTGCTGTGGAGCAAACAAACCCAGAGCCATGTGCACGCTAGAGAAATGCTGTACTACTGAGCCATAGCCCCAAACCCACATTGCAATAGTATTTCGCTCAAGGGCTTAAGCTGTACTTTCTTTTTTATTTTTATTTTTTTTTATTTTTTATTTTTTTTTTTATTTTT
>NC_022009.1:111787946-111797072 GCF_000317375.1 Microtus ochrogaster
AAACCCTGTCTCGAAAAACCAAAAAAAAAAAAAAAAAAAATGGGGTAATGGCTTGCTCTATTATTATAACAATACTTGGAACATGGTAATACCTAAAGGAAAAATTTTGCATAGCCCATGACCCAGGAGGCTTCATCTGGCAAAGGCCTTGTGTGTTGTCACAAAGCAGAAAAGCAAAATGGTCACATGTAAAAGGGAAAGCGGGCACAGACTACCTTGATAACTTCATTCTTGGGAATCAAGCAGCCCATTCATGAGGGCCCTGCCCCATGACCCAAACACCCTTCCAGCATCACCTCTTAATCCTATCACCTTGAGGACTGAACGCCTGTGTAAGTTCTAATATAGATAAACCACATTCAGATGATAACCATTTAAGCCCAGCGTCCTCAAAGAGTGCTTTTGAAGATGTTTTCTGTGGCGAGTGTTTTGTCTGCGTGTATTTGCACCACACACATGCGTCATACCTACAGAAGTCACGTATCAGATTGCTGGAACTGGAGTACAAAGGTCGTGAGCATGTGAGTGCTGGGAACGGAACACGGATCCTCTGCGGGACCATCAAGTGCTCTTAACTGCTAAGCCATTTCTCCAGCCCCACAAAAGAATACTTCTAAAAAGACAAGGGTCAGAGAGCAATTGAGAAGATACTATGCTACAGGCTTCAGAGATGGAGGTTGAAGTCGTTAGACAAGGAATATAGATGGCCTCCAGAAGCCGGAAAATGAAATAGATTCCTATTTAGAGCTTTGGAGGAAACAGCCATGTCAATGAGTGCCTAATTTTTAAGACTAGCCTTCAGAACCAAAAGATAACCCGTTAGAGTGGGTTTTGTCAGTAGGATAGTAAGAGTAGCAGCGAATGGGTAGCTAATAATATTTGGATAGTCTTCCATCGGCAAACCGTTCAAGTATAAATTGATAATCAAAACGCGCTCCAAATCTGAAATTTCTCCAATGCCTGTTGAGAATTCTATGTGAAATTCTAAGTAACAAGTGGCAGCTGGCTGTGGAATTCACACTCTGTCGCTGCTGGCTGTTGCCGTCGTCCGTACACCACCACTTTCATTCTGCCTAGGAAACTGAGCCAAACAACTAGCTTGGTT
Source organism: Microtus ochrogaster (assembly GCF_000317375.1). Classification (NCBI taxonomy): domain Eukaryota; kingdom Metazoa; phylum Chordata; class Mammalia; order Rodentia; family Cricetidae; genus Microtus; species Microtus ochrogaster. The sequence goes on from NC_022009.1 coordinate 111,789,052, forward strand.
TGTTATTTTATACGAGGCGAGGGAGTTCTATTTACAATTTTTGCCTCTAGCTCTTATCATAGTAGTGTTCCTAATACAGGAGCACATTCTTTAAAAAAAAAAAATGGCTTTTCTTCCCTGTACATCCTAAAGTAGGCCATATCTAATGAACAGTGGTGGCCTTAGGAAAGCTACCTCTAAAGCTGGTCTTATTTTGAAGATATACCGTGCTTATATTTTTCTGTCGGGTGGGCAGTAGTGGGGGATCAAGAGACTGCCGTGAACTGGAACGCCTTCCTGTTGGAGGACAATCCTATTCCTGGTGTTCTGGCTCAACAGACACCTCCCATCAGCAGGCAGAATGGATGAACAGCTAACTGGATCCAGGAGTCACTACAGATTGGTACCTGGGTGCCGGGTGAGTGGTAAAAGATTTCTGGCTTTCAAGTTCTCTGCCACAGAATGACTCAAGGCCAAAGGGAGCGGGAGCAAAAGAAGCCTTAGGATTCCCAAGCCTACTTTTTATTTTTATTTTATTTTTTTATTTTTTGGTTTTTTTCAAGACAGGGTTTCTCTGTGGCTTTGGAGCCTGTCCTGGAACTAGCTCTGTAGACCAGCCTGGTCTCGAACTCACAGAGATCCGCCTGCCTCTGCCTCCCGAGTGCTGGGATTAAAGGTGTGCGCCACCATCGCCCGGCCCAAGCCCACTTTTTAAGATTCAACTAGTGCTGTGGTCTTGCAAATCGAACAGATAAGCCAAGGAGGTTTCTCTAGGAACAACAGTGGCCAAACAGGATGAAAGGAAAGGAATAATACCAGGAGCATGACCACATAAATAGTAACACTGAGGAGTAGCCCCAAATAAGCCAATATCAGCCTGTATTTCATTGGGCTATGTGGAAACAAGACAGGCAGGTAGGTGTGGGACCTGGGTTTTATTCTGTCGTCTTGGTTACTGTTGAGTAGCTAACACCAAAACAGCCATGAAAGCAACAAAGAATGCAAGGGTTGTTCGAATCTCATGTCCCGTGACCTGTACCAAGGTACATGGTGGCAATGGGGACATAGTAGAGACGTCTCATGGTATATAGAAATGGGAGGTGGGTAAAGGAGCCCAGCGACAAGATCGTCTCAAAGATTCCATCCCCTGTGAGCTACCTCCTCCAGCTGTGTCCAACCTCCTACCTTTTCCAGAACCTCCCAGCACAGTGTTACATGAGCCTTTGCGGGGAGGGCACTTCATATCCAAACTTTAAGACCTTTTCAGAAGTGTCTGGTGAGCCAAAAGGTTGGAAAGAAAGAACTGACAGCCATGCCTATAGAATCCTGGATAAAGAATTCTACGTGTTGGCAGCTCTGTCTCTAGAGTTCCCACAGGAAAAGCCAGTAAGGAAGTAGCGATGGCGGTGGTGGGGGTCCTTCGTGTTGATGGAGACTGATGATGGTTAGCGACAGGGACAGAGGTGGGCGTGGTCAAGCTAGCGATGCTAAGTCATGGGGCCTGACACTGGTGATAGGTTGTTGCTGTTAGGCGTGGTCGTAGTAGAAATGGGGTCTTCCTCTGTAGGCCCTATTAAAGCCATGTGCCCACTTCAGCATGTAGAGGTCTAGGACTATACAGCCACATCTGCTTGCCTTTTTAGAAGCCAGGTGCTTCAAACAAACACTCAATATAATGTTCCTTAAGTGGCCACAGCCAAGTGCAGGATATTTGAAAAATATTCTTTTTCAGTTTTATTTTATTTGTTATTTTTCCTAGTATACTATGGCATCCATGTGGTAGTCAGAGGAGAACCTTGGGGGGGCAGAATGAATTCTACCCTGAATTCCAGGAATTGAACTCAGACCCTCAGGCTTGCGTGAAAAGCATTGTTAACCAAAGAGCCTTGAAGCTCATTCTTAAAGAATAAGGTTAATTTAGTGTTAATGAAGATTAAGAAAAGACACCTACAACAGTTAGGGTGATAACTATCTGCCAAGTGTCGCAGCCCTGCCCCCAAATGAAGGAGGTATGATATGACCCTCCCCCGCTTTCAGCAAAAATCAGCTGTCTCGCCCTAGCTGGGAAATGTGCTCCACAAAGTGATTGAAAAAAACACCAGATTTTTCATTCTCTGTTTACCTAGACAGCCAGGATGGCAATAATTTAGTTGATTCGATCAAGATAAACTGCCAAGCCAGGAAATTCTGGGAAAATGCAATGTACTTACTGTCAAATTATGCCATTTGTTCAGACTTACTAAACTTGGAAACACCGGGTTCTTTTCGCTAGGTGCCGCGTGAGTATCACCTGCAGTGACTCAGGGATGAGTCCACGTCCCGGCTGACAATTAAATTGAGCTTAGCAGGCGAGACTTCTCTGAGGCCAGACAGCTGACCTTCATTGTGCTGGCTAGAGCTGGGATCAGGTTTTCCATCTCAGCCGTTAAATTCCTGCAAGCCAAGAATGGTCACTCCATTCTTGTCATTCCAACACCGAGGACGTTAAAGCAGGAGGGTTGCGTGAGTTCAAATTCAACCAGTCTGTACTGCAGGAAAAGGCCCCGTCTCAGAACAGCAACCAGTTTTCTTTAATACAATTCTGTTATATATATATATATATATATAAGCTTATATATATATAAGCTTTGCTGGTCTCTCCTGTCTGCTGTGTCCTTCTTCTTCTGGAGACCGGGGAAAGGAACACATAGCTCTAAACAGTGCACAGAACTGTGTGTAAAACGCGAAGGGGAGAAGTTAATGTCCTTTGGACTCCTGGGAGAATGAGAGCTTGAATTCTAGTCCCTGCTAGTTTGTGAGCTTTGACCAAGTCTCTTAACCACTCCAGGTTTCAGTTTCCTTACCTGAAAAATGACTGGTTCAGACCTCGGCCATTTCTATGATCCTATGACAATTTAAGAACTAGTCCATTGTTAGTACTAAGACCTTGGCCTTTGTCACAAAGAAGGTCATCTGAGGGACCCCAAAGAGCTTCAGAAAAGTGAAGAGAAATAAAATTGAAATTCAGAATTCCCCAAGAGAGTCTTTTCGGTGACACGAGCTGAGTTCTGGAGTCTCTTTCCCTCCGTCCCTCCCTCCGTCCCTCCCTCCCTCCCTCCCTTTCTCCCTCCCTCCCCACTTCCACTGCCTAGTGCCCACACCACCACATGCCATCCAGTCCCTCTCCCCCAGAATATTAGAGGATTTGTCATCAAGGACCGGAAGAATGAAGGCTTTCCCTGAAGCCTCATCATGAGGGTCAGGATTCTGATTGAGAAGTTAGCTCAGCCTTCGGTAGTGACCTGTATTGAATAACTTCTTCCTCTGTGACCAGGCTCTGTCAACACAGAAGACAGACCTGCCACCTGGAGGGTTCCTCCTGGATTTCTCCCTGGGGTTCCTGCTGCTGGAGAGTCTGGGGTTCAACTCCCGAGCTTCATCCCCACCCAGCTTCCGAGCAGGCAGACTAAAGACTGATTCCAAATGGAACCTGCAACGCTGGGCTCATGACTAGCAGTTTCTGTTCCTGCACTCCGTGATCAGGTTGTGCTCTCTGACTCAGCTTCACACGCGCAGCTCTCGGGGTGTTCCCGTGGCCTTTTCTAATGAGCAGTTCTGTTCCCCAGCAGCCTCACTCACCCTGCCAACTCCCCAAGCTCTCGGCCCCTGCACGCATTCCCGCAGCTGCCTCAGAGGTAATGGAAATTTTGCCCCAAAGCAAGTCAATTCCTCACGTCTCTGCTAAGATACATATTTAATGCCTCTTAAAAATAGAGACTGAAAGTCATTTCCATCGCTAGTTCAGGTTCTTGGTGGCAAATTTTCTTTCAAATAAGACTTTTACATATGCAGACTGTCTTCATTTAACGCGAGACAGATTTTATTCTCATAATGAGCAGATTATGAGGATTCTTGGCTGACCTTCCCTAGCACAACATTGCAGGAAACCAGAGTTAGCTCAAAATACAGGCATCTGAAAAAACACTGGCTTTTCATCCCAGTCCTGAGCATTCCGCTCTTCCCGGTCTGTCACCACAGTGTCCCAGCAACTCAGTAGTAGCGGGAACTGGGGTGGCATTTTTGCTGGAAGAAGTTTGTTTTTAGACCGTAAAGGCACACTGCAAATATCTTTTAAGACTCCCCCTCCCCGCTGCCTCCCAGACTCAGTTCTCTATCTGAGCATTCCACGGTCAGGGTAGCTGTTCAAATCTTTGAATGGCTTGAGATAAGCGCACCATCTTCCAAAGAGGAGAGCTCTCCCCAAGAGAAAACATTTCTCCGAAACATTCCTTGTATTTGATCTTCCTCATCCTCTGCGCTGACTGATTAGGGGTGTTTGCCTACCGATAAGATTACTTTCAGGACAGACAGAGCCAGCAAGTAGAAACACACACAAAACAAACTGTGCAAGTTATATGTGTAATCCCCAATAAATACCGCAATGCCTTTTCAAAACTTTTCTGAATAGCCAGATATGTGCACAAAAATGCAAACAGAAACAAGCATGTAGTCTTCCAGAGGAAGCAAAAGTGGTTACCAATTTCTTCTGTATTTGGGATGGGCGGCATTTTCTCACTGTGCCCCAAATAAACAGGCAAACAGCAACCTGACGTAGACAACTCGGAAGGAGTAAAGGGGTGTTTGGGATCACAGTTTCAGAGACTTCAGCTCACCATCAGCTTGATTTGTGGCTAGAGGACTGTAGGCATTGTGAAGGAAGGTGTGAGAAAACCGGACTCACTGGCCTCGTGATCAGGCAACAGAGATGGGGACAGAGGAAGAGGCCAGGCCAATTATACTCCTCAGAGGTGAATCCCCAGCAGCCCGCTTCCTCCAGTCAGGCCCCGCCTTCTACTGCGTCTTCTCACGAATTCACCAATGGATTAATACAATGATTAGGTCCACGCCTTCAAAATCCACTTAGCATCCCGAAAAGGCCATCAGTTGGCAAGCAGACTATTTGAGCTATTGTGGGTGACCCTCCATCTCTAGCCCATACGATCCTTCCGAGGACCATCCTGGTGAATATATATTATTTTTAGAGATGATGGAATATTAAACACATGGTTTGTGTTCCTTGCCTTTTTTTTTTTTTATTTCACAGTCTTGGAATGCAGTTTCACTCTTCTTAATGGCTCTGAAGTCTTCTGTTGTATGAATGTTCCATGATTTACTTCTTTTTTTTTGGCTTTTGTTTCTTTGTTTTGTTTTTGTTTTTTGTTTTGTTTTGAGACAGGGCTTCTCTGTGTATCTCTGGCTGTTCAGGAACTTGCCCCACAGACCAGGCTGGCCTTGAACTCACAGAGATCCACCTGCCTCTGCCTTCCAAGTGCTGGGATTAAGGGCTTGAAGCCCCACCATCCGGCGATTTACCGATTTACTTCCCTCTTGCTGATGAACTTTCAGACTGTTACTGCAAACTGTTACGTCTATCCTCTTGAGCATGTTCCATTTTGACGGACTAAGTTCATAGAAGTGAATTTGATAAATCAAAGGATTTCTATTTAAGCATTTTAAGTTTGGGTACATACTACAATGTCACTTACCTTGGAGATCGAATCAACATGTCTGCATTTCCTCAAATACCTCCCCTTCAGCAAAATCAAGGCACCAGAGGACAATGCCTTTGGGGAGTTGCTTTTAAAACAGGGATGTGTAAGCTGGGCATGGTGCACACTCCTTATTAATCTCAGCACTCAGGAGGCAGAGACAGGCAGATCTCCGGGAGTTTGCACCTAGCCTGGTCTACAGAGTGAGTACTAGGCCACCCAGAGCTATATAGTAAGACCCTGTGGCAAAAATAAATCAAATAGAGAAGTATAACAGAGTGTGAGAGTACATTGTATCATCAGCTCACTCAAATGCTAGCCCTCTCTTCTTTTGGGAGAGCTACTGGGGATCCAACCCAGGGTCTCACCTATGCTAAGCATGTGCCCTACCACTGAGCTACCCAGCAGGCCTCTGAGTTCTTTAGAAGTATTTATTTTTATTTTATGTGTGTGGGCGTGGATGTATGTCTGTGTGAGGGGTGTCAGATCTTGGAGTCACAAACAGTTGTGAGCTGCCATGTGGGTGCTGGGAATTGAACTCTGGTCCTCTAGGAGAACAGCTAGTTCCCAACGGCTGAGCCATTTCTCCAGCCCCATCCTCTGAAATATTTAAACATCACTTGCTCTCAGAAGTGCCTTTGTTTCTTTGTTCATTTTCTTTCCCTACCTGCCCACCAGCTAGAAGGGAATCCTGGGAGATCAGAAAGGGTAACTCATCTATGACCCTACTACCCTGAACGTGCCCAACTCATCTGATCTCAGAAGCTAAGCAGGGTCGGGCCTGGTTAGTACTTGGATGGGAGAAAGGATAACTCTCTATATTTTCCATCCAGTACCTGGCAGTAATTGGCATTCAATAAACGTGGCTTGGTGGAAACAGTGGGTCCAGAGTACTTTTGGTACCTTTGGTAGGCAAGGACATGAGTTTACTCCGGGATACCCCAGAACTCTCTAACTCATGTTCAAAGCTCAGGGCCCAGAGGAGTTTCTGGCACTTTCCCCTACCAGTCCACAGGCTTTGTTTGGAGAGAAAAGATTGACATCAACTTCAGGAAAACAGATAGGGCTGGAAGAATTTATCCAGTCCTTTGATTTAGGCTTAAAAAGTAAGTTACGTTATCCTTGGCCGTGAGTGTACCATGGGTCAGAGAAACATATAAATGACTGTCTGTAAAATGGTTTAAAGAACATTTTTTTTTTAATGATCTCTAAAGCGGAGGCTTTGGACTTGGAGTCTGGCGCACCGTGTTGAGGAAGCTCTGTCAGGAAGAATCTGCAGTCACTCGCTGTTGAAGGGGTGTTCCTGAATCCTAAGGGTTATTCAGCTGGGTGCTGGGTGTGGCTGGCAGGTTTGGCTAGGCCTAATTAATTGGATTCAGCCAGTGGGAAACTTCAGTAATGACTTGGTATTTGTTTTGTACCACCCAGTCCCTGGCCTGGCACCAGGAAGACAGTGTCATCTGAGCTTTCCAGGCAGTAGATACCCTGGGAGATACCGGGGACAGCAGCTCTCACTGCAAAATGTTCCTCAGTCTTAATCAATTAACTATATGAAGGAAGTTCCCCTTTATTGCCAGAAATAAAGAACAGAAGTCTGCTGTTCATTTCTCTCATTTTTTGTTTGTTTATTTTTATTCATTTCTTATGTACATTTCTTATGTAGGAGTTACGTATAGGCTTCTACGCATGAGTGCTGCGCCTCAAACACACTTTATCCCCATCATGATGGGCCACCTTCGCTGGTTCTTTAATAGAGATAATAGCGTTTTCTCAAGCTTATATAACTCGCTGTGAAAGAGAAGCTTTGGAGGTTGAATAACAGCCACGCCAGCTAGGTGACTGTTTCTCCAGCACCCCTTCTGAGAAATCCTTAGGTCATTTTTGGGTGTGGCCACCTAGATTTGAAAATCAAGGAGAGAGAGCAGCCCACAAAAGACTATCTGCCTAAGGATAACCTCACCTTTCAGCTCTTCTCCTTCCTGGTTGGGCGTGCACTCGGGAGCATATAGGATCATGGGAACTTCTTAGTGACCTGAGCTTTAACCTCAGTAGCCCAGGGACTGTGTGAACTTCAGCCTCTGTGGGAGAATTGTAGTGGGGCTGGGTGACGCTGTGGGAGACAGAGCTGAGATCCCCGACTTTGAAGGATGTCTCTGGGTCTGTCAATGATTCCTTTGGGCCCAGGCTCTCTGGCTAGAAACTTTCCAATATTAACAGTGAGAAATGATCGGGCCTTCTCCAGAAGAATGATGCAAGGTTCTGGATCCTCCAGATCTGGGCACTTGGGCAGCATCTTCTCCAAACCTGGAAAGAAAAGACAACATGGCAATGTGGCAGACCAGTGCATTCTAGAAGCAGTGCGTGATGCCCATGATTGAGACCCAATATTGATCGGGAGAGTTCTAGATCCTTCTCTCTTTCATAACACAGTTTTCAGGCCTTTTATGAAATACATTTCAAAGAAGCATGATGTATTGTTTTGTGATTATAAAATGTACTAGAGGCCGGGCGATG